>NC_041384.1:592768136-592913128 GCF_002162155.2 Triticum dicoccoides | reverse complement strand
TCTCCTTCCATTTTTGTGCAGCTACCTACCCCTCCTCCTAAATTTCCGCACCCCTAATCATCAGCCGCCGACACCTTCTCCTCCATTTCCGTGCCCAGCCACCTCCACTCCACCACTTGGCGCGCTGCTGTTCGACAGCCGCCGCCAACGCCGGCGCCCCGGCCAACCAGGCACCGCCACATCGCCCCTCAGCCTCCTCCACCCCGCGAGGCCCGCCCGAGCCCACAACCGGCCCGCCCTGGGCCGGATCTGGACCCAAGCGCCTCTGCCCCAGCGCCCCGTCTTCCTCCCCACAGGAAAGAGCCCGAGCGCCTCCGCCTCGTCGACCTCGCCGCCCGTCCTCGCCGTCCCGCCGCGCTCAGCCATCGGGGCTCTCAACCCTGACGAGCCTTGCCGCCGCCCCACCTCCAGACCAGTGCTTTGCCATTCCCTACCCTTCACCTCTCTCCTCTGCTCTATTCTCTCCTCCCTGTAACCTCTCACTCCCTCCCTCTCCAGGATCTTCCCCATCGTGCCATGGCCGCTGTCGTTGCCTCCCGCCTCGCCCTCGATCCGGCTAGATCTGGATGGCGTGATACTCCTTTGCCTGTTTCCCGTCCCCGGCGCCGACGTGGGGCCATGCCAAGACGCTGTCATTGCCTCTGCTCCCCGCCGCTGCATCACGCTTCTTCGATCCGTTGATCGCGCGCGTGGGCCGCATCCCACGCCAGGATTCCCTGTCGGCCTCTCCTTCGAACTGGGCCTGGCCTATGGTGAGCAACGCCCAGCCCCTCTCCTGTTCTTGTTGGGCTAGACAGTTTCGGCCCGATGCCTGTTTTTTTTCTCGACAATTTAGCTAATTATTCCAGAGAACACCAGTTTTGTAGAAAACCCCTCAAACTTCATGCATATAAAAACTCTATAACCATGCATCGGAATTAAACAAACCTTATATGTAACTTGCTTAGAATTTTGCCTAGTTTCATAATATGCCACTTTCATGCATGTTTAAAATGTTTAAAATGATGTTTGCATATAATGTGCTCTTATGCCATGTTAAAATGATTTTTTCATAACTAATTAATCGTAGCTCCATTTTAGATAAACTTTAGATGTAAATGGGGTGGAAAAATGCCTAGTTTAACATGGTGCACTCTTCTTGCATGTTTAACAACTCTAAAACTAGGTTTAGGACAGAACAGTACCATATCCATAAATTGCACATGGGGATTTTCCGGAATTGTTGTTTGCTGTTCTTGCCTCATTTAAACTTGCCTAGATAGGTAGTTTTCTTATGCTTCACCTCTTGCCGTGTTTAACAACATTTAATATTTTTGGGTACATAAACAAGAGTGAACTAAATGTTTGAATGTGGTGTTTCGTCAATATGCAACTCGTTGCATATTGAGCTCCACTTAATATGTAGTATTGTTTATGCATATTGCCATGTCATGCCTCTTTAAACCGGACATGCATCATTCTTGGCTGTGCATCATGCCTTGTTTATGTGATGGTTATTTACTATGTTGCTTGCTTCCTTCTGGGTTGCTTCTTTCGTTAGCTTCGATTTCGTTCCGGAGTTGTGAGGATCCGTTTGACTTCGTCCGCTTGTCTTCTTCATGGACTCATTCTTCTTCCTTGCAGGATCTAAGGCAAGATGACCATACCCTCGAAATCACTTCTATCTTTGCTTGCTAGTTGTCCGTTCTATCGCCATGCCGCGCTACCTACCACTTGTTATATCATGCCTCCCATATTTCCATGTCAAGCCTCTAACCCACCTTCCTAGCAAACCGTTGTTTGGCTATGTTACCACTTTTGCTCAGCCCCCCTTATAGCGTTGCTAGTTGCAGGTGAAGTTGAAGTTTGTTCCATGTTGGAACATGGATATGTTGGGATATCACAATATGTCTTATTTAATTTTAATGCATCTATATACTTGGTAAAGGGTGGAAGGCTCGGCCTTATGCCTGGTGTTTTGGTCCACTCTTGTCGCCTTAGTTTCCGTCATACCGGTGTTATGTTCCTTGATTTTGCGTTCCTTACGCGATTGGGTGTTACGGGAACCCCTTGACAGTTCGCTTTGAATAAAACTCCTCCAGCAAGGCCCAACCTTGGTTTTACATTTTCCTAACAACCTAGGCCTTTTTCCCTTGGGTTTCCGGAGCCCGAGGGTCATCTTTATTTTACCCCCCCCCCTCGGGGCCAGTGCTTCTCCAAGTGTTGGTCTGAACCGGGCAGCCTGCGGGGCCACCTCGGGGTAACTTGAGGGCTAGTTTTACTCGTAGCTTGACCTATCTGGTGTGCCCTGAGAATGAGATATGTGCAGCTCCTATCGTGATTTGTCGGCACATTGGGCGGCTTTGCTGGTCTTGTTTTACCATTGTCGAAATGTCTTGTAACCGGGATTTCGAGACTGATCGGGTCTTTCCGGGAGAAGGAATATCCTTCGTTGACCGTGAGAGCTTGTGATGGGCTAAGTTGGGACACCCCTACAGGGCATAAACTTTCGAGAGTCGTGCCCACGGTTATGTGGCAGATGGGAATTTGTTAATGTCCGGTTGTAGAGAACTTGACACTTGACTTAATTAAAATGCACCAACTGTGTGTGTAGCCGTGATGGCGTCTTTTCGACGGAGTCCGGGAAGTGAACACGGTTCTTGTGTTATGGTTGTGCGTAAGTAGTTTTAGGATCACTTCTTGATCACTTCTAACTTCTCGACCATTGTGTTGCTTCTCTTCTCGCTCTTATTTGCGTATGTTAGCCACCATATTTGCTTAGTGCTTGCTGCAGCTCCACCTCATTACCTTATCCTACCCATAAGCTTAAATAGTCTTGATCTCGCGGGTGTGAGATTGCTGAGTCCTCGTGACTCACGGATACTTCCAAATAGTTGCAGGTGCCGATGATACCAGTGCAGGTGACGCAACCTAGCTCAAGTGGGAGCTCGATGAAGATCTTGGTCGTTGTTTTGTTTTGTTTCCTTTTAATTAGTAGTGGAGCCTGTAACGCCCGGATAATCAAGCTACAGTAATCCCCTACTGATGATGCCACGTCATCATTATTACTGTTGCTAATCTCACTTTGATTCAAAACCAATTCAAATTCAATTTTTAAAAATAAAGTCAAATAAATTAATTCTCCAAACAGTAAAACAAAAATGTCCACTGGGTTGCAAATATTCACTAACTAAATGTCATGAGTGAATCAACATCATTTGAGATAGCTAATTTTCCCTGGGAATTAAAGCAGTTCCAAATCAGCATTTTTAAATGCTTTTCCATTTGTGAAAAATCGAAATCAATTCAAACTCCTCCTAAACTTTTTGTGGCAGTTGCCAAATATTGTAATGTATTTATTTGGCCAAGTCCCACATTTTACAGAACTCCTTTTGGCAGCTCAAATAATACATAGCTTTTTTCTGTAAAAAAATTATAGAAAATGTCACTGTGCATTGGCCTAAGTGCACAGTGCCTAGAGCCCAGCCCACCACGGCCTCCTCCTTCTCCCCCCTTTCTCTGTTCAAGCGACCGAGGCGCACCCACCGTCGCCGCCGAGCCAGCTCGTCGGCAGCGCTACTGGGTGGATAAGGCCTCCACCGAGCCCCCCCCCAGCTATCCCCCCCACCTACCTGCCACTCCACTCGTCCCAATCCCTCTGGATGCTCCCTCTCCCTAGTTGCCCTCTCTCTCTCGCGCGAGATCCCACCTCACCGAGCGCCATTGCTGCCGCCCACCGGCGCCCACCGCGGCGACCGCTGCTCCCAACCCTCTTCAGCGCGTCCAGAGCTTCACGGCCGTCATCATCGTCTTCCACGCCCACGAGTAGGAGCTGGAAGCCCCTCCATCGCCGAGCCGGCCATCTTCTTCCTCCTCGGGCACGGTCGACCTCGCCGACAAATCCGGCGCCAGCGAGCCTCCTTGAGCCCGCTGCCCTCCCCTACCGGACCAAAGTGAGCTCCCGCTCCGCCTCCTCCCTTTGGATTCGATCCCCGTGCCCCATAGCCTCTCCCCCGCCGTAGCTGTAGCTAGCCGCCGCTGTCCGCATCACCGCCGCGGCTACCGCTGCTCACGCTCGCGTCCGAGCACAACGACATGCTCCGAGGTCTCCCAGGAGTCCAACGTGACCGCCTACGCCTCCGCTCGTGCCCCTGTCGCTGTTCCCGCTGAACTGTGACCCAGCCGCCGCCCTCGCCGCTCGCCACCGTAGCTGCAGGCGCGCTCCGGCTAGGCCACCACCGCAGTCGGATGCGCGCGAGCCCCGCGGTGCCGTAGGTTCAAACCGCGGCCGAAACGGGCCCCTGCGGCCGTTTTCCGGCGGATGCCGAGCCACGCCACCGCAGAAGTGGCTCGTCGGAGCTCCCTCCGGTGCCGCCGCTGACGTGGCCGGCCACTGGGGCCCACCTGGGTCGCTGCCAGTGGGTCCCCTGGCCCTAGTTGACCGGGTTGACCCAGTCAACTGAGCTGACTGGGCAGCCCAGTGGCACTGACTTGCGGGGCCCAAGCCATAAGCGAAATAAATAAATAGATAATTTTCTAATTAATTATATTAGTTAATTAAAACCCTAATCTCTCACTGACTACTGGGCCCCACTCGCTAATTAACCCATTTAGTTAGTCTAAACCACCTATTAGTGCCCCTGACAATGACATGTGGGTCCTAATGGACCCACCTATCTAGTTTGACTGGTCAACCGACCAGTTGACCTAATGACATCACTCTGATGTCATGCTTGCGTCATCGTTCACTGTTCTGGATAATGTTGGTTTTAAAAAAATAATTAAAATCAGAAAATGATTAAAACTTTAGAAAATCATATTAAATAAACCGTAGCTCGGATCAAAAAACTTTATACATGAAAGTTGCTCAGAACGACAAGACGAACCTGGGTACGTGACCCGTTTGTCCACCACACGTCCCTAGCATAGCAAACCTGCAACCGTCCCCCTCTGTTTCATCTGTCCGAAAATGCTAAACTTCAGGGAAACTTTCCCTGATGTTTTGTCCTTCGTCGGTATCGTATAACACTGCGTTAGAACACCCCTAGCACCGCTTATTGTCTTGTCGTGCATCTGTTTTCTTGTATTTACTGTTTCTTCCCCCCTCTCCTCTCCGGTAGACCCCGAGACCGCTGTTGATGCCCCTGTGATCGACTACGTCGACGACGACACTTCTTCTTTTTTCATCAGAGCTTCCAGGCAAGCAAACCCCCCTTGAGCATTCCGATATCGCCCATTTCTTTCCCTCTCATGTTTGCATTAGAACTGCTACTGCTTTCTGTATGATCCTACTCTGATGCATAGCCTGTTGTTGTTACCTGCTTTTATACCTTACCTGCTTATCCTAAACCGCTTAGTATAGGTTGGTTAGAGATCCATCAGTGACCCCACCTTATCACAGTTGCCTCGCTTAGTATAAGATGGTGGGTTCCAGAAGATGCTAGTCTTCGATAGGCTAGGCCTTTCCCCTTCTTTCTGGCATTCTGCAGTTTAGTCCACAGATACAACCCATTTCCTTTGATACAGATGCATACTTAGTTTAGATCTGAGGTAAGTCTTGCGAGTACTTTGGATGAGTACTCACGGCTGCTTTGCTACCTCTTTTCCCCCATACCCGATTGTTGCGACCATATGACGGATCCCAGGAGCCAGATGACGCCACTGATGACTACTACTACCCGGAGGATGCCTACTACTACATGAAGACCGCAGACGACTAGGAGTAGTTAGGAGGCTCCTAGGTAGGAGGCCTTGCCTTTTCGATCGTTGTTGCTTTTGTGCTAGCCTTCTTAAGGCAAACTTGTCTAACTTATGTCTGTGCTCAGATATTGTTGCTTCCGCTGACTCGTTTATGTTCGAGCTTATGTATTCGAGCCCTCGAGGCCCCTGGCTTGTAATATAAAGCTTGTATTATTTTAATTTGTGTCTAGAGTTGTGTTGTGATATCTTCCCGTGAGTCCTTAATCTTGATCATACACATTTGCGTGTATGATTAGTGTACGATTGAATCGAGGGCGTCATAGAGCCCAGTTGGGACGATCGGGGATCTAGCATTTGGGGTTGTCTTCTTTTATTTTGGTTCCGTAGTCGGACCTTGATTGTACTCTGGATGATGTATGTTTAACTTGTTATTTGTGTGAAGTGGCGATTGTAAGCCAACTCTTTATCCCTTTCTTATTCAGTACATGGGATTGTGTGAAGATTACCCCTCTTGCGACAAAACCACAATGCGATTATGCGTCTAAGTCATGCCTCGACACGTGGGAGATATAGCCGCATTGTGGGTGTTATATTCGGCTAGGTGTGGCATAAAGGAGCAAAGCCGAAATTATCCTCCTCTATAGCCGGATAGGCGATCGGCTAGAGTTGGCTTTAGGGCATCTCCAAAACAAACCTTCAAATCCTTGGTATACATCTGGACCACGATGTCTGGACTATTTATGCTAATTTTTGTAATCTAATGAAGACCTTTAAACATTCACAAGGCAGTTTGGATCTTTGTTCTTCGACAAATCTAAGACAAACTTGAGGGACCTATGCAAGAGTATGGACATGTAATTGACCAACAAAATTCTTTCACATGGTCCTCTTCTCTTTTCCCTCTTCACATGCATGGTTCCTCTCTCCTCTGTCTCCTCTCAACCGGACATCACACCATAAAATCGCACCACATGCATGACCCCACTCTACTCTCTCTCTCTCTCTCTCTCTCTCTCTCTCTCTCTCTCTCTCTCTCTCTCTCTCTCTCTCCTCCAACCGGATTAGTTTATAAGTAGTGTTGGATGGTTTTCTCCCGCATCATGTCCGCGGACCATGTCCAAACATAGAAACGAATATTTACCGTGTCCGTTTACGGTCAGCGTCGAAGATGCCCTTAGGAGCTTACATGCACCACATGAAAGCATGTGTTATGATTTACAAGAACATGGTAGATTTATCTTTTCTTTTAACACAGTACACTACAAACGCAGCTGCTCAAACATACGCACATACTCACCCCTATGAACACATGTACGCCCACCTTATCCTTATGAGCAACTTCGAGAATCGAGAGACTGAACATGCATAACATGTTATGATTGATGAACTCGCCACAAACACCTTCATAGTCTTTTTCACATGGTGAAAATCAGTAATTAAACAAAGTCATTACATTCCTGTAGACAGGATATCAATCTCCTCGTAGTCGACGGGAACGTCTCCTCACATTGAACGCATATCACCAGAACGCCTGAACTAAATTTACAAAATGTGAGCATTGGCGTCAAGTTTAGAACTTGAACACTACTGGTTGGAGATACCACTATCTTCCTAACAATTCAATCACAGATTGGTTTTGCGTAGATTTATCTTTGATTGATGAGAATTTTATTGGACAACCTTCATTTTTCTTTTTCTCGGAAAGATTGTGTATCGTGGGCTCGTGGCACAAGAGACCATTGTGCAAGTGCTCAACCGGGATCGAGTTGTGGGTGCGGCTATGTCTTCTTCTAGCGAGACAAATTGTTCGCTTACCCGACGTAGTAATGAGCCGGCCCAATGGTGTTGTTCCCTCGACCGTTTTTCGTTCACCAGTTCACTAGATTTCGTCCTTTTGCTTTTATGTTTTCTCCTTTTCTTTTTGTTATATTAAAAAACATAAATACTCATATTAAAAAAACTACAGTTTGTTAAATGTTTGTGCAGTGTTAAAAAATTATTGGTGCAACTATAAAAAAATCTCGATAGAATCTGAACAAATGTTTGTGTGGTATAAAAAAAAGGTTGTGCAAGGTTTAAAACTGTTTGTGCAACTATAAAAAAGCATCTGAATAAATGTTTGTGCAGTGTGCAATCCTAAAAATATATGCAAAACACATGTTTCAAAAAATGTTAATAATGCATTTAAAAAATGTAAAACATATATAAAATAAATATTCCTGTTGTATACATAAAATCTAGAAATGTGTATGGTACAAAGTAGACATGGAACATGTATTTGGAAAAATATTAATCGTGTATTTTAAAAGGTTAATCATGTATTTAACAATTGTTAAGGTCGTATAAAAAATGTTCCTGATGTACGCAAAAAATGTAGACATCATAACATCCATTCTAAGAAAATGTTAATTGTGTATTTTTTAAAAGGTTGAACTTGGATAAAAACAATGTTTCATATGTATATGTACAAGGTGTATGAAAAAAGTAGGCATCAGACCATATATAATAAAAAATAGACATAAAATTATAAGTTTTCAAATATGTTAATCATGTATTGGGATAATTTTAAACATGTATATAAAATGTTTCTAATGTATACGAAAAGTCTTGAATATGTACGGGAAAAAACATGTAATGGGACAAATAATAAACTGATGAAATTCGACACAAAACACAGGAAAACGAATAAAAACCAATAAAAACAAAAAAAACCTAGAAAACCAATGCAAAAGAATGAACCCAAGAAGGAAACAAATAAAAAATAAAGTAAACCGAGAAAACAAACAAAGAAAAATGAAGAAAAACAAACAAAGAAAGAAAAACATGTGAAAGCAATAAAAGAACCAAACAAAACAAAGAAAAAAGAAGAATAAAACAATAGTAAAAATTAGGAAGAAACGAGGAAAATAGGTAAATACAAAGAAAACAAAAGGCAAAACAATACAGTAAAAAATAAAAGAAAACCAAAAGATGAAGAGAGAAAACGAAAAGAACAAAAAGAAAACCGGACGAACCAAACGCCCATCAAGCAAACGAGCAAAAGCTAATGGGTCAGCCCGATATGCGCGCGCTTCTGGCGAAGGAATATTATACTCACTATAAGCGAGATGTAGGGGATCTCTCCCCTCGGGAGCTGGGGCCGACCCAGGTGCGGAATGGGATGCCCCTGTTTTTTATTTTTTACTTTGCTTTATCTCTTATATTTTGATATGTGTTTCTTTGTTGCTTCTTTAAAAAGTTTAGAATTACAAAAAAAGTTAAATGCAAAAAATTGTTGAGGGATTTCCTAAAATGTTCATTAATTCAAAAAACATTAACATTTTCATTAAGAAGAACTAATTTTAAATTCAATGAATATTTTTGTAAATTTCTGAATAAATTTTAAATTGAACGAACATTTTTATGAAATTAATGAAAAAACTTGTATTTCAGAACATTTTCTAAATTCATTGAATATGATGATTTTCAAAAAAAAATGAACATGCTGTGAATTTGATGAAGACAATTTGAATTTCAAAAAATGTACCGATTTTAGAAAAATGTCAATTTAAAAAAAATCACAGATTTGAAGAAAAAAATGTTCCCAGATTTCAGAAAGTGTTTCTGAATTTGTAAAGAAAAGGCAAAAAATAAAAAAAATAAAGAAAGTAAAAAACGAAAGGGTAGAGAAAATCAAAAATTAAAAGAGAATGGAAAATGGAAAAAGAAAAGGATACAAATATGAAAGAAAAAACAGGATAAATGAAATAAAATTCCAGTTTGGGGAGGTTTGGATTTTTTTTAACCAAAAGCGGGTTGAAAAAACAAGGAAAAATGAAAACTGGAAGCAAATGAGTATCAAATGATTCTGAGATAGAATGAGAAGAAGCAAATTTGATTAATGCTACTTCTATTCGTCTCGAACAATTTGAAAAAATAAAGGGCAATGAATTAGGTCCGGGAGTGGGCATTCCGACAACAGTACAAAGAGCTCTAGAACCTTCCCAAAATCGGAAACGGCTAGCTAGGCCGGCCAAACCTACACAGCGTGAAGTGGGGGTGCACGTGTGATGGCTTGGCAGCGACCCACGAGCCAAATTGGATCTGCTAAGATATAGAGAGCAACTAACTGGGGTACCCCTTGCAGGAGCCCCTCAAGGATCACTTTTTGTTGGCCACATCCATATGTCGCGTGTTGGGCGCTTCCTGAGGATTTTTTAATATTATTTTTATTTCCGGACTTTAGATGGTTATGTTGGTTTTCGCCCGGTTTTTCTGAGATTTTGTAAAAAAATGATTTTTTTTCTCTTGAAAAAACACTTTTTTTGCTTCCCCGAGAGACACAAATTTGCTTCTATGGAAGCATAGTTGTGCCTTACGAAAAGGAAACAAACACGTTTTTTTGCTTCCGCAAGAGGCACAAGTTTGTTTCCGCGTGTATTTTTTGCTTCTTGTGGAGGCACAGATTTTGCCTTCGCAAGAGGCATAGTTGTGTCTTTCGGAAAGGGAAAAATAAGATTTTTTTTTCTTTCCTGTGAGACACAGATTTGCTTCTCGTGGAGACATAGATTTGCTTCCGCGAGAGACGCAACTGTGCCCCCTTCCGCAAGATGCACATATTTGCTTCTCGTCTAGGCACATATTTTCTTCAGTGGGCCTCTTAGAAAGTGGAAAAAACAATGCTTCTGCCTCGGGTTTTTTCCTTCCCGTTTTTTCCTTTCTTCATGAAAAAAAGTTCGCCGCAATGCGTCACTTGTGGCAACTTTGTAGGTGAGAGTGGCCTTTGCAAGGGGTGCCTTTAGTTAGTGATTTCATGAGATGTAGCATTCACGTCTAGTATTTCATTTCATTGTCCTAGGGAAAGCGATATTGTGACTCATTTACTTGCTTGTAATACAGAGGATCCCTGCCCACCATGTGGCAGGTGGATCTGCCTAGTTTTATCGGAGATATGCGCTCGCAAATGATGTCAACCTCTTTTCTAAGGGTCAAAGCATAGCTTTATTATGTGAGAAAGTTAGGCATATCGCCCAGTACAACTCCAGCCATAGACGGCGGAACAACATCCCAGATACAAGGTTCATTAGCATTACAACTATAACCAAGCTTTACAAACTCGTGCGCAACACCATTGCCCCCGGATGACCCACAAGTATAGGGGATCTATCGTAGTCCTTTTGATAAGTAAGAGTGTCGAACCCAACGAGGAGCAGAAGAAAATGACAAGCGGTTTTCAGCAAGGTATTCTCTGCAAGCACTGAAATTACCGGTAATAGATAGTTGTGTGATAAGATAATTCGTAACGAGTAACAAGTAATAAGTAACAAGAGTAAACAAGGTGCAGCAAGGTGGCTCAATCTTTTTTGTAGCAAAGGAAAAGCCTGGACGAACTCTTATATAAAGCAAAGCGCTCCCGAGGACACATGGGAATTATTGTCAAGCTAGTTTTCATCATGCTCATATGATTCGCGTTCGTTACTTTGATAATTTGATATGTGGGTGGACTGGTGCTTGGGTGTTGCCCTTCCTTGGACAAGCCTCCCACTTATTATTAACCCCTCTCGCAAGCATCCGCAACTACGAAAGAAGAAATAAGGTAAATCTAACCATAACATGAAACATATGGATCCAAATCAGCCCCTTACGAAGCAACGCATAAACTTGGGTTTAAGCTTCTATCACTCTAGCAACCCATCATCTACTTATTACTTCCCAATGCCTCCCCCTAGACCCAAATCATGGTGAAGTTTCATGTAGTCAACGTTCACATAACACCACTAGAGGAAAGACAACATACATCTCATCAAAATATCGAACGAATACCAAATTCACATGATTACTTATAACAAGACTTCTCCCATGTCCTCGGGAACAAACGTAACTACTCACAAAGCATATTCGTAATCATAGTCAGAGGAGTATTAATTATCATTAAGGATCTAAAAATATAATCTTCCACCGGATAAACCAACTAGCATCAACTACAAGGAGTAATCAACACTACTAGCAACCCACATGTACCAATCTGAGGTTTTGAGACAGAGATCGGATACAAGAGATGAGCTAGGGTTTGAGAGGAGATGGTGCTGGTGAAGATGTTGATGGAGGTTGACCCCCTCTCGATGAGAGGATCATTGGTGATGATGATGGCTTCGATTTGCCCCTCCCAGAGGGAAGTTTCCCCGGCAGAACAGCTCCGCCGGAGCCCTAGATTGGTTCTGCCCAGGTTCCGCCTCGAGACGGTGGCGCTTCGTCCCGAAAGCTTCCTTCTGATTTTTTCAGGTCAAAACACACCATATAGCAGAAGATGGGCGTCGGAGGCCTGCCAGGGGGCCCACAAGGACGGGGAGCGCACCCTCCACCCTTGTGGCTGGCTGGTGGCCTCCCTCTGGTGCTTTCTTTGCCCAATATTTTTTATATATTCCAAAAATATTCTCCGTGAAGTTTCAGGACTTTTGGAGTTGTGCCAAATAGCTCTCTAATATTTGCTCCTTTTCCAGTCCAGGATTCCAGCTGTCGGCATTCTCCCTCTTCATGTAAACCTTATAAAATAAGAGAGAAAAGGCATAAGTATTGTGATATAATGTGGTATAATGTGTAATAACAACCCATAATGCAATAAATATCAATATAAAAGTATGATGCAAAATGGACGTATCAACTTCCCCAAGCTTAGACCTCGCTTATCCTCAAGCGAAAACCGAAATCAAAAAATATGTCCACATGTTTAGAGATAGAGGTGTCGATAAAATAAAATACAGACATGAGGGCATCATGATTATCTTTAGTACATCAACACATATTGTTATATAATTTCTTATGCTAAAGTAACAATTCATTTACAAGGTAAAGTATGAATCAAAAACTTCATTGAAAACTAACAAACTATGATCTCAGTCACTGAATCAATTGCTATTTATCATAACATCGGAAAGAGTCGATTAAAGAGCTTTTCAGCAAGTCCACATACTCAAATATCATTTAATCTTTCACAGTTGCTAACACTCGTGCGATACTTATGGGTACAAAGTTTCAATCGGACACAAAGAAAGATAGGGGCTTATAGTTTTGCCTTCCAACCTTTTACCTCAAGGGTAATGTCAACAGTAATACTTTATAAAAACCTACATCCGAGTGGATATATATATCCGGATCTCTCCAACACATAGTGCTTGCCAAAGAAAAAAGTGTAAAAAGGAAAGGTGATGATCACCATGACTCTTTTATAAGGGTAGAAGATAAAAGTAAAAGATAGGCCCTTCGCAGAGGGAAGTAGAGGTTGTCATGCGCTTTTATGGTTGAATGCACAAAATCTTAGTGCAAAAAAACGTCACTTTATATTGCCGCTTGTGATGGAGACCTTTATTATGCAGTCCGTCGATTTTATTTCTTCTATATCACAAGTTCATATAAAGCTTATTTTCTTCACACTAATAGATCATACATATTTAGAGAGCAATTTTTATTGCTTGCACCGATGACAACTTACTTGAAGGATCTTACTCAATCCATAGGTAGGTATGGTGGACTCTTATGGCAAAACTAGTTTAAGGGATGTTTGGAAGCACAAGTAGTATCTCTACTTGGTGCAAAGAATTTGGCTAGAATGAGAGAGAAAGGCAAGCTAAACATGTTGGATGATCCATGACAATATAACTTCTATTCGGATATAAGAAAACATAACTCATTATGTTGTCTTTCTTGTCCAACATCAACTTTTTAGCATGTCATATTTTAATGAGTGCTCACAATTACAAAAGATGTCGAGGATAGTATATTTATATGTCAAGCCTCTCTTTCTTTATTACTTCATATTAATTGCAACAATGACCAAAACTATGTTTGTCAACTCTCAACAACTTTTATTCATCATACTTTTTATATGTGAAGTCATTACTCTCCATAAGATCAATATATGATCTTTATATTTCTTTTTTTTATTTAATTCCCTCAAGATCATAGCAAGAAAGCATAGCCCTCAATTCAAAACTACTCTTTATTATATAACTCACGGACTCGATTACATAGAGGGAACATAAAGCAAAACTCAAAGCTGGATCATACTAAAAACTTTATTCTACTAGATCAAGATATAACCAAAAGGATCGGACTAAGAAAAATGATAAAGGTAAAGTTGTGATGGTGATACGATACCGGGGCACCTCCCCCAAGCTTGGCAGTTGCCAAGGGGAGTGCCCATACCCATGTATTTATGTCTCTTTCTTCGGAGGCGGTGATGATGTAGTTGTTGATGAAGTAGTGCCACACATCGAGCGTAGGAGATGCTCCAATTTACGAATAATGCCCTTGAGTGCGGTGATATGCTCTTGCAACAGAATATTTTCACGAGTGAGATATTTATTTTGCACACGAACTATTTCAATGATCTTGAAATCTTCAATTTTAGTAGGGGTAAGACGACTGTAGTATGGTTTAAGGTTGTCTTCTTCTTCTTCTGTCGCCGGAGCTTGATCTTCCACGGCCTTCTTGATCTTATCACCCTCATTGATTTCCCCAAGTTCTTCTCTCTTCATCTCTATCTTCATTAGCAAGCATCGTCGCCCACGTTGTTGGAGGAGGGGGACGACATGATGCATGGCCTTGAAAACCCTGGCAGAAAACAACTCGAAACAAAAACATGAGATATTGTCGTGGTACGGTGGTCAAACCTTTGGGATATTATATAATGAATTTTTACCGACCATAAGAAGTATTGTGCAAGAAAACGGAGTCCGGAGGGCACACGAGGTGGCCACGAGGACGGGGCGCGCGCCCTCCTCCCTTGTGGACGCCTCGTGTCTCTTTTGGACTACTTTTAATTTTCCTAATTTTTTAAATATTCCAAAACAGAGAAAAAATATCATTGGAAACGTTTTGGAGTTGGTTTAATTACCGTACCACATACCTATTCCTTTTTGGAGTCTCAAACATTTTGGAAAGTGTCCCTTATGTACTCCTCCGGCGTTACAACGTCAATTATATTGGTCTCAATATTTATGGGAGTACCTGAAATATAATGTTTAATTCTTTGACCATTTACCACCTTCAGATTTGTGCCTTCGGCGTTGTTAATTTTTGTGGCACCGGAACGATAAACCTCCTTGATAACGTAAGGACCTTCCCATTTAGATAGAAGTTTTCCTGTAAAAAATCTTAAACGAGAGTTGTATAGCAAAACATGATCACCTACATTAAACTCACGCTTTTGTATCCTTTTGTCATGCCATCTTTTAAATTTTTCTTTAAACAACTTGGCATTCTCATAGGCCTAGGTTCTCTATTCATCAAGCGAGCTAATGTCAAATAACCTCTTTTCACCGGCAAGTTTGAAATCATAGTTAAGCTCTTTAATAACCCAATATGACTTATGTTCTAGTTCGAGAGGTAAGTGACATGCTTTTCCATAAACCATTTTATACGGAGACATACCCATTGGGTTCTTATAAGCAGTTCTATAAGCCCATAATGCATCATCAAGTTTCTTAGACCAATTCTTTCTAGATCTATTAACAGTCTTTTGCAAAATCAATTTAATTTCTCTATTGCTCAATTCTACTTGACCGCTAGACTGAGGATGATATGGATATCCAATTCTATGGTTAACATTGTATTTAGCAAGCATTTTATGGAAAGCACCATGAATAAAATGTGAACCACCATCAGTCATTAAATATCTAGGGACTCCAAACCTCAGAAAAATAACTTCTTTAAGCATCTTAATAGAAGTGTTATGATCAGCACTACTAGTTGGAATAGCTTCTACCCACTTAGTAACGTAATCAACAGCAACTAAAATATGTGTGTACCCATTAGAGGAAGGAAAAGGTCTCATATAATCAAAGACCCAAACATCAAATGGTTCAATAACAAGTGAATAATTCATAGGCATTTCCTGACGTCTACTAATATTGCCAATTCTCTGGCATTCATCACAGGACAAGACAAACTTACAAGCATCCTTGAAGAGAGTAGGCCAATAAAAACCAGATTGCAATACCTTATGTGCAGTTCTATCTCCAGCGTGGTGTCCTCCGTAAGACTCAGAGTGGCACTTGCGTAGGATCTGTTCATGTTCATGCTCAGGTACACAACGTCTACTAACACCATGTACTCCTTCTTTATAAAGGTGTGGGTAATCCAAAAAGTAATGTCTCAAATCATAGAAAAACTTTTTCTTTTGCTGGTATGTGAAACTAGGTGGTATAAATTTAGCAACAATGTAATTAGCATAATCAGCATACCATGGAGTATTACGAGAAGCATTTATGACAACTAATTGTTCATCAGAAAAGCTATCATCAATAGGCAGTGGGTCATCAAGAACATTTTCTAACCTAGACAAGTTGTCTGCAACGGGGTTCTCAGCTCCCTTTCTATCAATAATATGCAAATCAAATTCTTGTAACGAGAGAACCCATCTAATAAGTCTAGGTTTAGCATCTTTCTTTTCCATAAGATATTTAGTAGCAGCATGATCAGTGTGAACAGTTACTTTGGAATCAACAATATAAGATCTGAACTTATCACAAGAAAATACAACTTCTAAAAATTCTTTTTTGGTAGTAGCATAATTTCTCTGGGCACTGTTTAGAGTTTTACTAGCATAATGAATAACATTCAATTTCATATCAACTCTTTGTCCTAGAACATCACTAACATCATAATCACTAGCATCGCACATAATTTGAAAGGGTAAATTCCAATAAGGCGGTTGAACAATAGGTGCAGAAATCAAGGCTTTCTTAAGTATTCCAAATGCTTCTACACAATCATCATCAAAAACAAAAGGAACATCTTTTTGCAAGAGATTAGTGAGAGGCCTAGAAATTTTAGAGAAGTCTTTAATAAACCTCCTATATAAACCTGCATGACCAAGGAAACTTCTTATACCTTTGATATCTTTAGGACACGCCTTCTTTTCAATAGCATCTACTTTAGCTTTATCAACTTCAATACCTCTTTCAGAAATTTTATGTCCCAAGACAATACCTTCATTAGCCATAAAGTGGCACTTCTTCCAATTCAAGATAAGATTAGTTTCTTCACATCTCTGTAAAACTCGATCAAGGTTGCTTAAGCAATCATCAAAAGAAGTTCCATAAACGGAGAAATCATCCATGAAAACCTCAACAATCTTTTCACAAAAATCAGAAAATATAGCAGTCATACATCTTTGAAAGGTAGCAGGTGTATTGCATAAACCAAAAGGCATACGTCTATAAGCAAAGGTAGCAAAAGGGCAAGTAAAAGGGGTCTTCTCCTGATCATCTTTTGACACAGGTATTTGAGAAAAACCAGAATAACCATCTAGAAAGCAAAAATGTGTATGTTTGGATAGTTTTTCTAGCATTTGATCAATAAAAGGTAAAGGGTAATGATCTTTTCTAGTAGCTTTATTCAATTTACAAAAATCAATTACCATTCTATATCCTCTAACAATTCTTTGCGGAATCAATTCATTCTTATCATTAGGAACAACATTAATACCTCCCTTCTTAGGGACACAATGAACAAGACTTACCCATTTACTATTAGAAATAGGATAGATAATAGTTGCCTCCAGAAGCTTTAGTATTTCATTTCTTACCACTTCTTTCATCTTAGGATTTAACCATCATTGGTGATCAACAACTGGTTTAGCAACAGACTCCAAATTAATTTTGTGCTAACATAGAGTGGGACTAATTCCCTTAAGAGCATCAAGAGTATATCCAATAGCACCACGGTGCTTCTTTAGAGTTTTCAATAATTTCTTTTCTTCATGCTCTGAAAGGTTAGCACTAATAATAACAGGATATATCTTCTTTTCATCAAGATAAGCATATTTCAGAGTATCGGGTAATTGTTTAAGATCAAACATGAGATCACACTTGGGTGGAGGGGGATCCCAAGGATTTCAACAGGCAAATTGTGTTTCAAAATAGGCCCTTGATTAAAGAATATTTCATCTATTTCTCTTCTTTCATTCATAAACATATCATTTCATGGTCTAGCAAATATTGTTCTAAAGGATCAGTAGGAGGCACGACAATATAAGCTAGACCAGTAATTTCATCCTTACTAGGAAATTCTTTATCATGGGGTTGTCTATGAAATTTAGAGAAATTCAAATCATGAGACATATCCCCTAAACCGACAGTAACAATATCTTTGTCGCAGTCTATCTTAGCATTAACATTATTCAAGAAAGGTCTACCAAATATAATGGGACAAAAATTATCTTGTAGGGAAGCAAGGACAAGAATATTAGTAGGATATTTTATTTTCGCACACAAGACGTCAACATCTCTAACAATCCCAATTGGTGATATTGTATCTCTATTGGCAAGCTTAATAGTAACATCAATATCTTCTATCTCGGCAGGTGCAATATCATTCATAATCTCTTTATATAAGGAATAAGAAATTGCACTCACACTAGCACCCACATCACATAAGCCATGATACCAATGATCTTCAATTTTAACAGAAACAACATGCATGCCAACCACAAGTCTATGTTTATCTTTAGTATCAGGTTTAGCAATTCTAGCAACTTCATCACAGAAAGGAATAACATGCCCATCAATATTATTGACCAAGAGATCTTTAACCATGGCAATACTAGGTTCAACTTTAATTTGTTCAGGGGGTGTAGGTGTTCTAGTATAACTATTACGAACCACAGTTAAAGCATAAGCATGATCCTTTATTCTAACAAGAAAAGGTGGTTTCTCAATATAAGTAGTAGGAACAATATGATCAATATTATAAGTAATCACTACTGCAGGATGCTGCTAACGCGATACTACGATCAGAGACCCTTCGACGAAACTGTGTGCGATGCCATAATCGCAAAAAGTGGTGTAAAAAACCCATCAAAGAAGGTGCAAAACGCTTGCGATGGAGGGTGCATCAAACACGGCTCACATTTTAGTTGTGTGTGCGATGCCGGGCATATGGTTCAATTCAATCAACCGTTTGCGATGAGGAGGAACAAAAGAAACGGGCAGACAGATGAAGGTGTGTGCGATGTATAGCATACGTTGCACTCGGACGAACTGTTTGTGATTAGGCATCACAAAAGAAACGGTCACCCAGATCAAGGTGTGTGCGATGTACTGAAGGAAATATGCCCTAGAGGCAATAATAAAGTTATTATTTATTTCCTTATATCATAATAAATGTTTATTATTCATGCTAGAATTGTATTAACCGGAAACATGATACATGTGTGAATACATAGACAAAGAGTGTCACTAGTATGCCTCTACTTGACTAGCTCGTTGATCAAATATGGTTATGTTTCCTAGCCATAGACATGAGTTGTCATTTGATTAACGGGATCACATCATTAGAAGAATGATGTGATTGACTTGACCCATTCCGTTAGCTTAGCACTTGATCGTTTAGTATGGTGCTATTGCTTTCTTCATGACTTATACATGTTCCCATGACTATGAGATTATGCAACTCCCGTTTATCGGAGGAACACTTTGTGTGCTACCAAACGTCACAATGTAATTGGGTGATTATAAAGGTGCTCTACAGGTGTGTCCGAAGGTACTTGTTGAGTTGGCGTATTTCAAGATTAGGATTTGTCACTCCGATTGTCGGAGAGGTATCTCTGAGCCCACTCGGTAATGCACATCACTATAAGCCTTGCAAGCATTGTAACTAATGAGTTAGTTGCGGGATGATGTATTACGGAACTAGTAAAGAGACTTTTCGGTAACGAGATTGAACTAGGTATTGAGATACCGACGATCGAATCTCGGGCAAGTAACATACCGATGACAAAGGGAACAACGTATGTTGTTATGTGATTTGACCGATAAAGATCTTCGTAGAATATGTAGGAGCCAATATGAGCATCCAGGTTCCGCTATTGGTTATTGATCGAAGACGTGTCTCGGTCATGTCTACATAGTTCTCGAACCCGTAGGGTCCGCACGCTTAACGTTCGGTGCCGATTTGTATTATGAGTTTATGTGTTTTGATGTACCGAAGGTAGTTAGGAGTCCCGGATGAGATTGGGGACATGACGAGGAGTCTCAAAATGGTCTAGAAGTAAAGATCGATATATTGGATGACTATATTCGGACATTGAAAAGGTTTCGAGTGATTCGGGTATTTTTCAAAGTACTGGAGAGCTACGGGAATTCGCCGGGGAGTATATGGGCCTTATTGGGCTTTAGGGGAAAGAGAGAGGAGAGGTTGTGCACCCCCCAATGCTTAGTCTGAATTGGAGTAGGGGGGCGGCGCCCCCTCCTTCCTTCTCTTCTCTTTTCCCTTTCCTTCTCTCGTACTCCTACTACTTGGAAGGGCTCCTAGTTCTACTAGGAAAGGGGAATCCTACTCCCGGTGGGAGTAGGACTCCCCTAGGGCGCGCCATAGAGAGGGTCGGCCCTTCCACTCCTCCACTCCTTTATATATGAGAAGGGGGGCACCCCTTGGAGACACAACAATTGATCATTGATCTCTTAGCCGTGTGCGATGCCCCCCTCCACCATAACCCTCCTCAATCATATCGTAGCGGTGCTTAGGTGAAGCCCTGCATCGGTAGCATCATCATCACCGTCACCACGCCATCATGCTAACGAAACTCTCCTGTGAAGCTTTGTTGGATTGGAGCTCGCGGGACGTCATCGAGTTGAACGTGTGCAGAACTTGGAGGTGCCGTGCGTTCGATACTTGGGTCGGTCGGATCATGAAGACGTACGACTACATCAACTATGTTGTGCTAACGCTTCTGCATTCGGTCTACGAGGGTACGTGGACACACTCTCCCCTCTCGTTGCTATGCATCACCATGATCCTGTGTGTGCGTAGGATTTTTTTTGAAATTACTACATTCCCCAATAGTGGCATCCGAGCCAGGTTTATGCTCGAGTAGAACACAAGTGAGTTGTGGACGATACAAGTGAGTTGTGGACTATATGTTATATGCACGAGTAGAACACAAGTGAGTTGTGGACGATACAAGTCATACTGCTTACTAGCATGTCACACTTTGGTTCGGCGGTATAGTTGGATGAAGCGGCCCGGACCGACATTAGGCGTACGCTTACGCGAGACTGGTTCTACCGACGTGCTTTGCACAGAGGTGGCTGGCGGGTGTCAGTTTCTCCAACTTTACTTGAATCAAGTGTGGCTACACCCAGTCCTTGAGAATGTTAAAACATCACTAACTTGATAAACTATCATTGTGGTTTTGATGCATAGGTAAGAACGGTTCTTGCTCAGCCCGTAGCAGCAATGTAAAACTTGCCACAACAAAGTAGAGGACGTCTAACTTGTTTTTGCAGGGCTTGTTGTGATGTGATATGGTCAAGACGTGATAAGATATAAGTTGTTGTATGAGATGATCATGTTTTGTTGAAGTTATCCGCAACTGGCAGAAGCCTTATGGTTGTCTCTTTATTGCATAAGATGCAAGCGCCAAATAATTGATTTACTTTATCGCTATGTGATAGCAATAGTTGCAAGAGCAATAGTTGGTGAGACGACCATGTGATGACACATTGATAGAGATCAAGATGATGGAGATCATGGTGTCATGGCGGTGACGATAGAGATCATGACGGTACTTTGGAGATAGAGATCAAAGGCGCAAGATGATCATGGCCATATCATGTCACATATTTTGATTGCATGTGATGTTTATCCTTTATGCATCTTATTTTGCTTAGTTCGGTGGTAGCATTATAAGATGACCTCTCACTAAATTTCAAGGTAAAAGTGTTCTCCCTGAGTATGCACCATTGCCAAAGTTCGTCGTGCCAAGACACCACGTGATGATCGGGTGTGATAAGCTCAACGTTCATCTACAACGGGTGTAAGACAGTTTTGCACATGCAGAATACTCGGGTTAAACTTGACGAGCCTAGCATATGCAGATATGGCCTCGGAACACTAGAGACCAAAAGGTCCAGCGTGAATCATATAGAAGATATGACCAACATAGTGATGTTCACCATTGAAAACTACTCCATTCCATGTGATGATCGGTCATGGTTTAGTTGATTTGGATCACGTGATCACTTAGATGATTAGAGGGATGTCTGTCTAAGTGGGAGTTCTTAAGTTATATGATTAATTGAACTTTAATTTCTCATGAACTTAGTCCTAATAGTATTTGCATATCTATGTTGTAGATCAATAGCTTGCGATGTAGCTCCCCATTTATTTTTGATATGTTCCTAGAGAAAATAAAGTTGAAAGATGTTAGTAGCAACGATGCGGATTGGATCCGTGATCTGAGGATTATCCTCATTGCTGCATAGAAGAATTATGTCCTTGATGCACCGCCAGGTGACAGACCTATTATAAGAGCAGATGCACACCTTATGAACGTTTGACAAAGCTCGGTATGATGACTACTTAATAATTTAGTGCACCATGCTTTATGGCTTAGAACCGGGACTTCAAAAATGTTTTGAACGCCACAGAACATATAAGATGTTCTAAGAGTTGAAATTGGTATTTCATACTCATGCCCGTGTCAAGAGGTATGAGACCTCTGATAGTACTTTGCCTACAAGATGGAGGAGAATAGCTCAGCTAGTGAGCATGTGCTCAGAATGTCTAAGTACTACAATCACTTGAATCAAGTGGGAGTTAATCTTCCAGATAAGATAGTGATTGACAGAGTTCTCTAGTCACTATCACCAAGTTACTAGAACTTCGTGATGAACTATAATATGCAAGGGATGACGGAAACGATTCCCAAGCTCTTCGTGATGCTGAAATCAACGAAGGTAGAAATCAAGAAAAACATCAAGTGTTGATGGTTGACAAGACCACTAGTTTCAAGAAAAGGGCAAAGGGAAGAAAGGGGGGCTTCAAGAAAAACGGCAAGCAAGTTGCTGCTCAAGTGAAGAAGCCCAAGTCTAGACCTAAGCCTGAGACTAAGTACTTCTACTGCAAAGGGACTGGTCACTGGAAGCAGAACTACCCCTAGATACTTGGCGGATAAGAAGGATGGAAAAATGAACAAAGGTATATTTGATATACATGTTATTGATGTGTACTTTACTAGTGTTTATAGAAACTCCTCGGTATTTGATACTAGTTTAGTTGCTAAGAGTAGTAACTTGAAACGAGAGTTGCAGAATGAACAGAGACTAGTTAAAGGGTGAAGTGACAATGTGTGTTGGAAGTGGTTTCAAGAATGATATGATCATCATCGCACACTCTCTATACTTTCGGGATTAGTGTTGAACCTAAATAAATGTTATTTGGTGTTTGCGTTGAGCATGAATATGATTTGATCATGTTTATTGTAATACTATTATTCATTTAAGTTAGAGAATAATTGTTGTTTTGTTTACATGAATAAAACCTTCTATGGTTATACACCAATGAAATTGGTTTGTTGGATCTCGATCGTAGTGGTACACATATTCATAATATTGAAGCTAAAAGATGCAAAGTTAATAATAATAGTGCAACTTATTTGTGGCACTGCTGTTTAGGTCATATTGGAGTAAAGCGCATGAAGAAAATCCATGTTGATGGGCTTTTGGAATCACTTGATTATGAATTAGTTTATGCTTGCGAACCATGCCTCATGGGCAAGATGATTAAGACTCCGTTCTCCGGAACAATGGAGCGAGCAACTGACTTATTGGAAATAATACATACTGATGTATGCGGTCCAATGAGTGTTGAGGCTCGCGGCAGGTATCGTTATTTTCTGACCTTCACCGATGATTTGAGCAGATATGGGTATATCTACTTGATGAAACATAAGTCTGAAACATTTGGAAAGTTCAAAAAGATTCAGAGTGAAGTGGAAAATCATCATAACAAGAAAATAAAGTTTCTGCGATCTGATCGTGGAGGAGAATATTTTAGTTACGAGTTTGGTATTCATTTGAAAAAATGCGGAATAGTTTCACAACTCACGCCACATGGAACACCACAGAGTAATGGTGTGTCCAAACGTCATAACCGTACTTTATTAGATATGGTGCGATCTATGATGTCTCTTACCGATTTATCACTATCATGTTGGGGTTATGCATTAGAGACAACTACATTCACGTTAAATAGGGCACCATCTAAATCCGTTGAGACGACACCATACGAACTGTGGTTTGGCTAGATACCTAAGCTGTTGTTTCTTAAAGTTTGGGGATGTGATGCTTATGTGAAAAAGTTTCAACCTGATAAGCTCAAACCCAAATCGGAGAAATGTGTCTTCATAGAATACCCAAAGGAAACTGTTGGGTACATCTTCTATCACAGATCCAAAGGCAAGATCTTTGTTGCTAAAAGTGGATCCTTTCTAGAGAAGGAGTTTCTCTCGAAAGAAGTGAGTGGGAGGAAAGTAGAACTTGATGAGGTAACTGTACCTGCTCCCTTATTGGAAAGTAGTTCATCACAGAAATCTGTTCATGTGACTCCTACACCAATTTGTGAGGAAGCTAATGATGATGATCATGTAACTTCAGATCAAGTTACTACCGAACCTCGTAGGTAAACCAGATCCGCACCAGAGTGGTACGGTAATCCTGTTCTGGATGTCATGTTACTTGACCATGACGAACCTACGAACTATGAGGAAACGATGATGAGCCCAGATTCCGCGAAATGTCTTGAGGCCATGAAATCTGAGATGGGATCCATGTGTGAGAACAAAGTATGGACTTTTATTGACTTGCCCGATGATCGGTGAGTCAATAAGAATAAATGGATCTTCAAGTGGAAGACGGACGCTGATAGTAGTGTTACTATCTACAAAGCTCGAATTGTCGCAAAATGTTTTCGACAAGTTCAAAGTGTTGACTACGATGAGATTTTGTCACTCCTATCGATGCTTAAAAGTCTGTCCGAATCATGTTAGCAGTTGCCGCATTTTATGAAATCTGGCAAATAGATGTCAAAACTGTATTCCTTCATGGATTTCTTAAAGAAGAGTTGCATATGATGCAACCAGAAGGTTTTGTCCATCCTAAAAGGTGCTAACAAAGTGAGCAAGCTCCAGCGATCCATCTATGGACTGGTGCAAGCATCTCGGAGTTGGAATATATGCTTTGATAAAGTGATCAAAGCATATGGTTTTATATAGACTTGCGGTGAAGTATGTTTTTACAAGGAAGTGAGTGGGAGCACTACAACATTTCTGATAAGTATATGTGAATGACATATTGTTGATAGGAAATAATGTAGAATTTTCTGGAAAGCATAAAGGAGTGTTTGAAAAGAGTTTTTCAAAGAAAGACCTCGATGAAGCTGCTTACACATTGAGCATCAAGATCTACAGAGATATATCAAGACGCTTGATAAGTTTTTTCAACGAGTACATACCTTGACAAGATTTTGAAGTAGTTCAAAATGGAATAGTCAAAGGAGTTCTTGCCTGTGTTGCAAGGTGTGAAGTTGAGTAAAGACTCAAAACCCGACCATAGCAGAAAATATAAAGAGAATGAAAAGTCATTCCCTATGCCTCAGTCATAGGTTCTATAAAGTATGCTATGCTGTTTACCAGTCCTATTGTATACCTTAGCATCATTCTGACAAGGGAGTACAATAGTGATTTAAGAGTAGATCACTGGACAGTGGTCAAAATTATCCTTAGAGGACTAAGGAAATATTTCTTGGTTATGGAGGTGATGAAAGAGTTCGTCGTAAAGAGTTATGTCGATGCAAGCTTTTACATCGATCTAGATGATTCTAAGTCTCAATCTGGATACATATTGAAAGTGGGAGCAATTAGCTAAAGTAGCTCCATGGAGAGCATTGTAGACATAGAAGTTTGCAAGATACATACGGATCTGAATTTGGCAGACCCGTTGACTAAACTTCTCTCACAAGCAAAACATGATCACACCTTAGTACCCTTTGGGTGTTGGTCACATGACGATGTGAACTATGGGTGTTCATCACATGGCGATGTGAACTAGATTATTGACTCTAGTGCAAGTGGGAGACTGAAGGAAATATGCCCTAGAGGCAATAATAAAGTTATTATTTATTTCCTTATATCATAATAAATGTTTATTATTCATGCTAGAATTGTATTAACCGGAAACATGATACATGTGTGAATACATAGACAAACAGAGTGTCACTAGTATGCCTCTAATTGACTAGTTCGTTGATCAAAGATGGTTATGTTTCCTAGCCATAGACATGAGTTGTCACTTGATTAACGGGATCACATCATTAGAAGAATGATGTGATTGACTTGAACCGTTATGTTAGCTTAGCACTTGATCGTTTAGTATGGTGCTATTCCTTTCTTCATGACTTATACATGTTCCTATGACTATGAGATTATTCAACTCCCGTTTACCGGAGGAACACTTTGTGTGCTACCAAATGTCACAACATAACTGGGTGATTATAAAGGTGCTCTACAGGTGTTTCCGAAGGTATTTGTTGAGTTGGCGTATTTCGAGATTAGGATTTGTCACTCCGATTGTCGGAGAGGTATCTTCGGGCCCACTCGGTAATGCACATCACTATAAGCCTTGCAAGCATTGTAAATAATGAGTCAGTTGTGGAATGATGTATTACGGAACAAGTAAAGAGACTTGCTGGTAACGAGATTGAACTAGGTATTGAGATACCGACGATCGAATCTTGGGCAAGTAACATGCCGATGACAAAGGGAACAACGTATGTTGTTATGCGGTTTGACTGATAAAGATCTTCGTAGAATATGTAGGAGCCAATATGAGCATCCAGGTTCCGCTATTGGTTATTGACCGGAGACGTGTCTCGGTCATGTCTACATAGTTCTGAACCTATAGGGTCCGCACGCTTAACGTTCGATGACGATTTGTATTATGAGTTTATGTGTTTTGATGTACCGAAGGTAGTTGGGAGTCCCGAATGAGATCGGGGACATGACGAGGAGTCTTGAAATGGTCGAGACGTAAAGATCGATATATTGGACGACTATATTCGGACACCGGAAAGGTTCCGAGTGATTCGGTTATTTTTCGGAGTACCGGAGAGTTACGGGAATTCGCCGGGGAGTATGTGGGCCTTATTGGGCTTTAGGGGAAAGAGAGAGGAGAGGCTGCCTGCGCCCCAATGCTTAGTCCGAATTGGACTAGGGGGAGGGGCGGCGCCCCCTCCTTCCTTCTCTTCTCTTTTCCCTTTCCTTCTCTCGTACTCCTACTACGTGGAAGGGCTCCTAGTTCTACTAGGAAAGGGGGAATCCTAATCCTGGTGGGAGTAGAACTCCCCTAGGGCGCGCCATAGAGAGGGCCGGCCCTCCCCCTCCTCCACTCCTTTATATACGGGAAGGGGAGCACCCCTTGGAGACACAACAATTGATCATTGATCTCTTAGCCGTGTGCGGTGCCCCCTCCACCATAATCCACCTCAATCATATCGTAGCGGTGCTTAGGCGAAGCCCTGCGTCAGTAGCATCATCATCACCATCACCATGCCGTCGTGCTAGCGAAACTCTCCTGTGAAGCTTTGCTGGATCGGAGCTCATGGGACGTCATCGAGTTGAACGTGTGCAGAACTCGGAGGTGCCGTGCGTTCAGTACTTGGATCGGTCGGATCATGAAGACGTACGACTACATCAACCGTGTTGTGCTAACGCTTCCGCATTCGGTCTACGAGGGTACGTGGACACACTCTCCCCTCTCGTTGCTATGCATCACCATGATCATGTGTGTGCGTAGGAAATTTTTTGAAATTACTACATTCCCCAACATGTACAACATACGGTTCACTCGGATGAACTGTTTGCCTTGAGACATGGGAACAGAAATGGTTCAACTTAACAAGATGTGTGTGATACGCGGCAAACAGGTCTGTAATCAGAAATGTGTGCGAAGACCGATAATAACACAAACGATTGCTTCTAATAAGACGTATGTGATATGCTCTGTCTACACAACATCTATTGGCCATTGGGGGACGGGCAGTCATCCGGATATGCCATAAGGATGCGAAGAGGCATCCTATATCAGCAAGGACTAGTTGTTCAACCAGTAGCTCATGTAAGAGAACTCTCAAGTTAAGTGTGCTCAGGCTGGAGCAGCCATCAGATGGGTGACTGGATGGGAAGTTCTGTTGATGTTAAATTAACTGATAGGATGGGTCATATTTGTCAAATTAAATGACTGATACAACCCATCCCATGAGTTAATTTAACCTCGAGGTCCTTGTTTTTTAACACATGTTAAAGAAGGTCTACCGCATTACTTTTTGACAATGTATAATATGTGGCATACAGTTGATCCATCCGACCTGTTTGTGATGGAATAAGCCATGTGTGTTGTGGGCAAACGCTTGCTAGTATTCAACTGTTTGCGATTGATGAATTCGTCACCAACGGGTCCCTAGTGTGGTCCGTGTTCATCTGATCATCATCTACTTCTTTGTGGCACCCCGGCTCAGAGAAACCGGAACGCCCCGTATTCTAGCCCAGAGATCGAGGAGAAGTCTCTGGAATAAGACACTGCTTGAATAGAACAAATCAGCTCTTATTACAAGAATAATAATACAAAGGTCTAATGTTACAAAGAGGCACATCAGCACGGCGACACTACGCCTGCGATACTACAGTTGCTCTATGCTAGCAGTGGAACAACTCGTAGCAGCGGAATACTTCTAGCAGCGGAACAACGACAAAGGTGGTGAACTCCACTCCGCAGGGACTCTGGTTGGGACACGATCTAGCTCGCACGCACGGCAACCTCGACAAGCAATCATGGCATCACCTGCAATCTGGCATGACACGCCAGGTCAGTACATTGAATGTACTTGCAAGCTCACAACAACCATAAACATCAAGGCAAGACAATAACATAGTATTAACATGTTAATTAATTAACAACTACCATGATGAAGCAACTACTAAGCATGGTATGAAACTAATACAATACTGATAAATCACCATCTTAGATCTCCATAACCATCTCTCTCTTGGCTAACCGGCCAATCAATATACCATCTCGATCACCTCGTGATCAAAACCAAACGGTGATCACTCACGGATCACAAATGGAACCATACTTGGTCCAACGGGTTACCTCGTAACCAAATGGTGATCATACATGGATCACAAATGGAACATCCACATGATCACCTCGTGACCACATCACAAACTGAATGATCATCCTCAAGATCATCCCAACATCATCATCATCATCCTGCCAAACTGTTACAGCTCACAATATCAACATATACATCACCTATAAGTCATTCCGTCATGTGAGTGTTGACCGAACGGTGTGACCTAGTGCGAACCCATGCCCATGACCGAGGACGCGGCTATCGTAATAGATTCAACACACACTCTGCAGAGGTAGCGCACTTTACCCACACCACGGAACCCATGGCCTCGCACTCCCATTCGGGTGGACCAACGGCGTTCCGACAAAATCGACCTACTGCCATGACACTCTCCCGGCCACTCCGACTAGCACCCCTTTTGGGTTCAGTCCTGGGTGGCCCCGTGCCTACCCAAGGCACCAGCGGCCACCGTCGTGGAAAAACAAAAATGGTCCCAAACGAGGACAAAGGTATACCAATCACAACAACGGGCACACGAGGCTTATGCCGTCCTACCTGATCAGGGTAGTGCCCCCGCATAACCTTCCCTCGTTGGAGGCACCAGCGAGAGGCATGACAATAGCATCACATTAGGGCCTTCCCATAAAGGAAAATGTGGTTGCTCTGGAAAAGCCCGGTTCGGTGCCACCTGACCAACTTAATGACGGAATTTAACCCCAAAAATATAACTGTGCTAACTGATACTCCGCTACCATCTATCAACCTATAATCCAAGTCATAACAATATCCAAAAAATAATCCAAGCATCATAACATCATACCCAAATACTCCGAGGATAGCATAACACTACCATCATGATGAATCCAAGAATGATACTACTACTTCTCAAATGTCAAGAACAAGCTATCCAACTAAGATCCACATGCAAGCATCATCTCCAACATCATACTCCAAAACATAATATCATCTAGCATCATGATGAAAATAACACTAGCCACTAATAATCCAAAGGCAACATGATACCCAAAGTAATACTCCAAAATAATACCAGATACCATCATGAAAATAATCATAATAGCCACTAAGAATCCAAAGGCACATGTGATCCACATAATCATCCAAATATAAGTCCTAGAGCTCCAAGCAATATCATGGCAATATCAAGATCAAAACAATACTCCGAGAAATGCCATGAACAAATCACAAGTAGCTAAGAAATATTTTAATCAAGTTCAAATAAATAAACCATGTCATTGCATTGCAATCATGCAAATGGAGGGTGTGGCTTGCCTGGGGTGAAAGAAAGCACCGAGAAGAAGTGTGAGAAGCTCGCGGAAAGAATCACCGGAAATCTTTCTCTCTCGGAGGGGGCTGAATAAGGGCAAGGGCATAATGGTTATTTTCAGAATGTCAAAACATGGTGAAAATTATTCCATCGGAACGGGCTCGACGAAACAAAGAAGTGGGCTTTGGATTCCCCTGATTTGGAGCTATGGGCAAAAAGATGTAAGGGTTTTTTCTGCCAGGGACCTATTTGTAACAAAATCATCACAAACAGGCCCTTAGCCGGAAAAATAGAACGTGCACTTGAGGAAATACGCTTTCGGTGAAATGAAAGCGCAATCTAGCCCACAACCGCAGCTGCTTACGCTTTCGGTTAGCGAAAACATACTCTGGGGAATACGTTTCCACTAATCCACATAAGCGAGGGCGGGTCAACGGGCCGTGCGGCTGACCAGTGGGGTCCGCGGGCGGTGGAGCCCGCCTAGCCAGGTCAGCGCCTTCAACCTCTCGTGCCGGCATTCGGTCGCAGCAAAGGGGGATCTCGACAGGGCTCGTCAGCGATTCCGGCCGCCTCCCGCGGCGCTCGGCACACCAACGTGCTCGGGGGACCGAGCCTCATCGCCTGGTCGGCCTCCCAGTTGCTGAAGACGACGGGAGCGGGAGCAGCTTCGACCGCAGCGGACGGCCATCTCGCGCGGTGACATGCACGACTCCCTAGTACGCCGGAGGATGAGGAAACGGTAGCGGAGGGTCGCCGGAGGTAGAGAGGGGCTCTGGTGGTGGAAGAATACAAGGAGGAGGGCGGCTTTGAGCGAATTTAGCCGGGACAGAGCGACGGATGTGGCAACGAGGGGAGGGAATGAGAGCTCCTCGAGCTCGCTTGGGTGGTCGGGGAGGAAGCTAGGAGAGAGTAGAGGAGGCCGGTGAGCTCGGGGGGGTCTCGGGGTGGGATTATATAGGCGGGGGAGGAGTGTGCCGCGTTGTCGTCGCTGCGGACGCATGGCCGATGCCACGGACGCGTGTGCACGCGCATGAGCTCGGGGTTAGGCGACGAGAGGGAACATGAGGGAGAGCTCATGGGGAAGAGGCGGCCAAGGGAGCACAGGGAGGAAGAAGACGGCGAGCTCCGAGCCAAACCGCCACTGTTCGCCCGTGGGCGCGCGGCGGCTTGCGTCGGTGAGGAAGCTGCCGAAGGGGGAGAGGGGTCCAGGGGAACAACAATGACAAGATGAAGCCAGTGGACATGGTCACGTGCGCGAAGACGATGAGAGGGGAGCGGACGAAGCAGAAACGGCGCCCTGGACGCGGCCACTGCGCACAGAGCGTGCGCACTGTGATGCCATTAACGTGGTCACCGCGTGCACTGGCATGTAGTGGGGGAGATGGGCTGGAGCCTGTTGTCTAGTGGGTAGTCCATCCAGGGGAGGTTGCAACTGAGGTGGTAGATCAGTGAAAAGTGGTATGGTTAAATGGTAATCACCTTCTGAAGTTTACTGCAGTAAACTTGAACGTGCACTGGTGGTTTACAGGGACTTGGTTGGGTCCAAAAGGTTTGCCTGGGGTGATTAACTACGGAAGGACTATGATCCTGGAAGTTTTGGGCCATAATGGAGCACAAACTAATATAGTTGCTTTGTAACTCACATTATTGGTCCAGAATCAAAATCATGATGATTCACTCACATAGAGTAACCACTTGAGATGAAATTTGGCAAGGCTTAGTGATTTGGTCATAAGAAGAAGCTGTAATTTTTTTGCACCAAATGGATTTACCAAAATGGTACTTCCTTCACAGCTACTCCCTCTGTCCAAAAACTTACAAAAATTCTAGAGGAATATTGGCTTTAATAATTGATCCCAAAATTGGTGGAGAGATGTTTTATGGGTAGGAGACTGCTTTGGTAAATGTTCAGGCAAAATGAAGCAATATAAAATATACTTGCTTCACAACCTGAAAATATTGATAGAATCAAAGGTTTGATCCTGTGCTCACATATATCAAGGGATGGAACTGAAATTTGGAGGACTGTGATAATATGAGAACATGAAGGAGTTTGCAAAATTTCAACTCATTTGGATAACCCTAGCTAGTACTTCCTTCACAATGCCTTCTGTCTGATAGAAAGTTTGAAAAATCACTGAGGAATATTGGCTAGGCAAATAAAGTTTAATTTTGCATGGGAAATTATTTGGACATAAAAGAATGCCAAAAAAATTTGGGAGCAAACAAGGTTGGATAAATGGCACTTCCTTCACAAAGTGCCTCTTTGGACAGAAATGAAGAATAATTATTGGGGAATTATTCTTGGGCTAGGACAGGAAAGTTTCGGCATATTTGATCAACATATGACCCAAAGAAATTATGAGAATTAATTGGGATTTTTGGGAGTGACAGAAATATAGGTTGCTTCACAACCTAGGGCAGATAGGGTTATTCCTTTTATAGAAAAAAAAAGGAATATTCCTAAGAAAAAAAATTAGGGTTTGGTCAAGCAGTGAAGTGACATGATCTTGGCAAGGTTTTGATAATGATGAGCCACTTGGGAGAGGAGATGAAGGTGATTTCCCAGGTGGCAAGGCCACAGAACCACTCCAAAAAGAAAAATAGAGCAAAAATCAACTAAAATAAAAGAAAAAGGGAAGGGCTAAAAACCAGGCTGTTACATTCTTGTGCTAGCTCGATGTTCCTTCTATGCTAAGTTTCCATTAATTGATGGCGTTTTATGAACACGTCACCGTTTCCCACCTTTTCCTCACATGTTTCCCGCCACCCAACTATATTGTGCATAAACCTAGGAGGCGTACGACGCACGGAGGCGACAAGCACAGCCTGTAGCACATCCTTTTACAAGCATGCTAACCCACCAAAGCGTCGCCTCTGCCATCAACCTCGTCGACGAGGAAAACGAGCAGGCGTCATGGCCCATCGAGGCCGAGGCGCTCCCCGGCAATGCGATGGACGATATTATCATGAGCGTTATCGCCAGGGTTGAGCAGACCTTTGGCGCATGGCGCTTGAGCGCCGTGGATCAAGATAGGCATGTCAACACCGATAGGCTGCAGCTCGCCGCACAACATGATCGATGGCGCGCCGCAGAGCAAGCTAGGCACGTCCACGCCGATAAGTTGCGGCTCGCCGCAGAGCAAGAGGCATGGCGCGCCGCACAGTAAGAGCGGATCCATCGGCGCTTGCCTGCTGTCGACACGGCACCGCAGCTGGGTACACGTCCCATTAGTACCCCCATTCCTCGCTAGGAGTGGGCAGAGGCCCTCAGCGCCATACTTGCACTAGAGGTCGGACGTGCCATATTTGCACCGAACGCCCGCCGCGCCGTTCGCATGGGTGCCATCGATCGCCTTGTCCGTGGCCCGTTGGATGCCAACGCGCTGGTCCGTAGGCTCGGCCACCTCCTTGGCCCCGGTGTCCACCTGGGCGCAGTAGAGGAACATGGCCGTTGCATCCTCGAGCTGGTGATCTCCGATGAAATAGCCAACTCGAAGCTCGAGATCGCACTCTAGATGTACCGCGAGCGTGTCGACCGCTTGGACGAATGCCTGCACGATTTCAGGCAAAGCCAAGAGCTACCGTAGGCAACAGCTGCTGGTCATGGTCTCATGGACGTGTTTTATTTTGTTGAGTCATTTCGACGTGGATAGCTATGTATTCACAACCATCATAGTATTGCTCCGTTTCAATGTGTGTACTCTGTTTTTCGTTCTTATATGTTCTGTTTTCAATGTGTGTATATACGCTTTCCATTCTGTATATGTGGATGATAACAACTAGATTCAAATTAGTATATACAAAAACAGATGGAAAATGGAATTCATAATATATATATATAAATTGTTCATTAGTTCATCATAGAATATATATATATAATATCATCACATATACGTGATGATACTTAACTACTAGGTACAATGCATAAAGTTGAAAACGAACAATACTAAAACTAATAATCACTTCTGGGGCCAGTATTCCGGTAGCCCCTCGCCAGCAGCTCCCTGGTGCGTGACGTCTCCCCAGTGCGAAGGCAGTACTCCGCCTCCTCCGCCTCGCAGCGCTTGACATACCGATCTGCCTCTTGCTAGCAGACGCGCGCGAACGATCTTGCCATTTCGTTGGGCGCCACCAGAGCTCCTCGTCGGTGGCACGCCAGAGCTTATCGGCCCACCTCCATGCAGCGACGAGGCGCCCAACCACTACAAAAAAAGACACATCCGTGACATTTTGGGCTGAACGACTTTTTTCTGTCATACTTATGACACTTCTATGATGATAATTGTGACAAAACCCGATATCATCATAGATGTGGCGGGGTCCTACTTCTATGACAAAAAATCTTGACAGAAAATGGGCTTTTCGTCCTGGGCGGGCCGGAGACGTAGCTGCATGACATTCTTTGGGCCGTCCACGATGGAAAAAAACCATGGTAGAAGCGAGGGCGAGGAAAATATCGGGGTGTTCCCGGTTACGGTGGGTGGTCGGGGCCGAGCGGTGCGCGTTTCTCTCGTACACGCACGCGCGTGAGTGCGAGGCGTTGGGCTCTAACTAAACCCGAGCGAGGCATTGGGCTCTAATTGAACCCGAGCGATTGCACTACAGGCTACGTGTTACTGAACCCGAGCGATCGATCGATGGCTGTTAACTGAACCCGATCGAGCGGTTCCTTCGCTATTGCTGCTAACTGAAGCCATCGATGTTGCCTCTAGATGAACAGTGAGCGTTGCTGGGGGGGTTGGATGAACAGTTCCCAGTGGGGGTGGATGAACAGGACCCCGTGGTGTTGCCTCTGGATGAACAGGACCCCGATCGATCGAGCCGGTTGGGGCTAGATGAACAGGACCCCGTGGAGGAAGGATGAATAGGACCACCCCGTGGAGGGTTGGATGAACAGTAGACGGTGAAGGGCTGGATGAACAGTAGCCCGTGGAGGGGTGGTTGAACAGGAGCCCATGGAGAGGGCTGGTTGAACAGTAGCCGGTGGAGTAGCTCGTGGTGGAGGCTGGATGAACAGGAGCCCGTGGATGAACAATCGCAGGTGGAGGCTGGAGGAGGTCGACGGTGGGTGAACAGTAGCCCGTGGAGGCTGGAGGGGGTCGACAGTGGAGATGAACAGTATCCCATGGAGTCCCGTTTTGCGGTACGCCACACCGCTCCCGATGAACAGGACCCCCGTTTCGACTGTAGCGCTCCAACACAAGTCCGTTTCCTCTGTTTTGCGGTACGCTACACCCCTCCCGATCAACAGGACCCCCATTTCGACCGTAGGAGGTTCGTTTCCTCCGTTTTGCGGTACGCCAGAACCCTCCCGATGAACAGGATCCTGTTTCGACCATGGCCGGTCGAACACAAGGCCGTTTCCTCCGTTCTGCGGTACGCCAGGCCTCGTTTCCATCGGCTGTTCCGTCCAAGCCCTCCCGATGAACACGATGACGCATTCCGTTCCGACCCAGCCAGTTGGCTCCCCATGAACACGACGATGCAGTTTCTCCGTTCTAACCCAGCCATGTACACGAGTCCTAGACGTACGTATGCACGAGTAGGCGTTCGAGACCCTGCCTGTATGTATGTGCGTGGACATATTTTCTTTCTTGCACACTGGCCGCTGTACGTACGTGTACATATTACTTGTGCGCCTCTACTACGACACGTGCGCGCCTCTACATCGACAAGTATGTACGTACACATTCGCGACCAGAATGACAACGCTACATATGCTTCGACCAGGTGGGTCCCGACTGTCAGACACTTCCTTGTGTGCGAAGATGTAGCTGGTGGGTCCCAACAGTCAGGGGGCGAATCATTTTTTTGCCCGGACGCACTTCCTTGTGTGCGAAGATGTAGCTGGTAGGTCCCAGCAGTCAGGGGGAAACGTTTTTTTTCATGAAATACAGTTGCCCGTCCGGTGGGTCCCTGCTGTCAGGTGGAGGAATAATTATTTTGCACGTAATAAGGAGGCACTTCCTTGCGGCCGCCGTGGACCCAGCTGTTAGCCTCTCCACGTATTGTACTCTTCCGATGGAAGTCGTTCCTTGACCGCGTTGACAACGCCGCGCTGAGAGCACCAGGGCGGTGGACGGCGGAGAGGCCTAGGAAGGGGACGACGCGGAGCCAGGGAAGACGCGGCAGTGGAAGCCCGGCGGAGAGGAGTACGAGGGTTCATTGGTTTAGCTGCGGTGTGAGGCTGCTGATACGCCTCCAACGTATCTATAATTTTTGATTGCTCCATGCTATATTATCTATTGTTTTGGACATTATTGGGCTTTATTATCCACTTTTATATTATTTTGGGGACTAACCTATTAACCGGAGGCCCATCCCAGAATTGTTGTTTTTTGCCTGTTTTAGGGTTTCGAAGAAAAGGAATTTCAAACGGAGTCCAAAGGGAATGAAACCTTCGGGAACGTGATTTTCTCACCGCATACAACTTAGGAGACTTGGACTCTACGTCAAGCCAATTAACAGGAGGCCACGAGGTAGGGGGCGCGCCTACCCCCCCTAGGCGCGCCCTCCACCCTCGTCGGCCCCTGTTGCTCCACCGACGTACTTCTTCCTCCTATATATACCCATGTACCCCCAAACGATCAGATACGGAGCCAAAACCCTAATTCCACCACTGTAACTTTCTGTATCCATGAGATCCCATCTTAGGGCCTGTCCGGAGCTCCGCCGGAGGGGGCATCGATCACAGAGGGCTTCTACATCAACACCATAGCTTCTCCGATGAAGTGTGAGTAGTTTACTTCAGACCTACGGGTCCATAGTTAGTAGCTAGATGGCTTCTTCTCTCTTTTTGGATCTCAATACAATATTCTCCCCCTCTCTTGTGGAGATCTATTCGATGTAATCTTCTTTTTGCGGTGTGTTTGTTGAGACCGATGAATTGTGGGTTTATGATCAAGTCTATCTATGAATAATCTTTGAATATTCTTTGAATTCTTTTATGTATGATTGGTTATCTTTGCAAGTCTCTTCGAATTACAGTTCGGTTTGGCCTACTAGATTGATCTTTCTTGCAATGGGATAACTGCTTAGCTTTGGGTTCAATCTTGCGGTGTCCTTTCCCGGTGACAGTAAGGGCAGCAAGGCACGTATTGTATTGTTGCCATCGAGGATAACAAGATGGGGTTTTATCATATTGCATGAGTCTATCCCTTTACATCATGTCATCTTGCTTAAGGCGTAACTCTGTTTTTAACTTAATACTCTAGATGCATGCTGGATAGCGGTTGATGAGTGGAGTAATAGTAGTAGATGCAGGCAGGAGTCGGTCTACTTGTCTCGGACGTGATGCCTATATACATGATCATACCTAGATATTCTCATAACTATGCTCAATTCTGTCAATTGCTCAACAGTAATTTGTTCACCCACCATAGAATACTTATGCTCTCGAGAGAAGCCACTAGTGAAACCTATGGCCCCGGGTCTACCTTTATCATATTAATATCCTACTACTTAGTTATTTACTTTGCTATTTATGTTGCCTTTATTTTACTTTGCATCTTTATCATAAAAATACCAAAAATATTATCTTAGCATATCTATCAGATCTCACTCTCGTAAGTGGCCCTATAGGGATTGACAACCCCTATTTGCGTTGGTTGCGAGGATTTATTTGTTTTGTGCAGGTATGAGGGACTCGCGTGTAGCCTCCTACTGGATTGATACCTTGGTTCTCAAAAACTGAGGGAAATACTTACGCTACTTTGCTGCATCATCCCTTCCTCATCGGGGAAAACCAACGCAGTGCTAAAAGAGGTAGCAAGAAGGATTTCTGGCGCCGTTGCCGGGGAGGTCTACGCAAAAGTCAACATACCAAGTACCCATCACATACCCTTATCTCCCGCATTACATTATTTGCCATTTTCCTCTCGTTTTCCTCTCCCCCACTTCACCCTTTCCGTTTTATTTGCCCTCTCTCTCTATCCTCCCTCTCTTTCCCGTTTGCCTCTTTTTCGCTTGCTTCTTGTTTGCTCGTATGGTTAGAATAGTTGTTTATTTATTACTAAACAGAGAACCTAAGATCTATGGATCCTCATCCACTTTCTAATCTTTTTAAGAGATCCAATTATGATGAACCAATTGCTAGTGAGTTTTGTGCACTAGATTATCTTTATGAGGTTTTGCTTGAAATTCGTGAATCTGTGAATTACTTCATGAAGCGATTCATGATAGATCTTTGAATAAAAAGCATGATTGCAATGATTTTATTATAAATTCTATTTATGTAAATTGTGCTAATAATATGCAAAACCCTAAGCTTGGGGATGCTAGTTTTTCTATGCCTTCTACTTGTTGCAATGATCATGATTGGGTGATTCTTCTTATGATCTTGAAAATTTATTTAAGCCCCATGATGAATATGAGATTGACAATAGTGTTTGCAATATTATTGAAAGTGGGGTTGGAGAAGTCATGACTTTAGTTAATGTTAATCCCACCATTTTGGAAGAGTGTCAACTTTGCATGCATATGGATTGTGTTGAAAATATTTTGTGTGATAGCTATTTTGTTGAATTTGCTTATGATCCCTCATGCAATTATTATGAGAGAGTTAAATATGGTGGTAGAAATTTTCATGTTACTAAATTACCTCTCGTTATGTTGAGATTGCTATTGTTTCTTTCCGCTTCCTTGCATATGCTAGTTTTTGCTTGCCTTGACAATTTGTTTGCCTATAAAATGCCTATGCATAGGAAGTATGTTAGACTTAGATGTGTTTGTCACTTGTTTTATGATGCTCTCTTTGTGCTTCAATTCTTGTCTTTCATGTGAGCATCATTAAAATTATCAATGCCTAGCTTTAAGGATTTAAAGAAAAGCGCTTGTTGAGAGACAACCCAATATTTATAGTTCCTGTTATTAAATAAATAATTTATCTAGCCTCTGTTTTGGTTGTGTTTTTGTGTTTAATTAGTGTTTGTGCCAAGTAGAACCGTTGGGAAGACTTGGGGAAAGTCTTGTTGAACTTGCTGTAAAAAAACAGAAACTTTAGCGCTCACGAGAACTGCTGTCATTTTTATTTGGAAAGTGCTATTTAGTTGATTCTTTTTGAAGATGATTAATAGATAAATTCCTCACGTCCGTAAATTTATTTTAGAATTTTTGGGGTTCCAGATCTTGCGCTAGCTATAGATTACTACAGACTGTTCTGTTTTTGACAGATTCTGTTTTGCGTGTGTTGTTTGCTTATTTTGATGAATCTATGGCTAGTAAATTAGTTTATAAACCATAGATAAGTTGGAATACAGTAGGTATAACACCCATATAAATAAATAATGAGTTAATTATAGTACCTTGACGTGGTCTTTTGTTTTCTTTCGCTAACGGGGCTCACGGGATTTTCTACTTTAAGTTTTGTGTTGTGAAGTTTTCAAGTTTTTGGTAAAGATTTGATGGATTATGGAAAAAGGAGTGGCAAGAGCCTAAGATTTGGGATGCCCATGTCACCCCCAAGATAATCTAAGGACACCCAAAAGCCAAAGCTTGGAGATGCCCCGGAAGGCATCCCCTCTTTCGTCTACTTCTATCGGTAACTTTACTTGGAGCTATATTTTTATTCGCCACATGATATGTGTTTTACTTGGAGCGTCTTGTATGATTTGAGTATCTGCTTATTAGTTTACCACAATCATCCTTGCTGTACACACCTTTTGAGAGAGCCATACATGATTTGGAATTTGTTAGAATACTCTATGTGCTCCGCTTATATCTTTTGAGTTATATAATTTTGCTCTAGTGCTTCACTTATATCTTTTAGAGCATGGTGGTGGATTTGTTTTATAGAAACTATTGATCTCTCATGCTTCACTTAGATTATTTTTAGAGTCTTAATAGCATGGTAATTTGCTTAAAATCCTAATATGCTTGGTATGCAAGATTAATAATAAAACTTTCTTATGAGTGTGTTGAATACTAAGAGAAGTTTGATGCTTGATGATTGTTTTGAGACATGGAGGTAATAATATCAAAGTCGTGCTAGTTGAGTAGTTGTGAAATTGAGAAATACTTGTGTTGAGGTTTGCAAGTCCCGTAGCATGCACGTATGGTAAACATTATGCAACAAATTTGAAACATGAGGTGTTATTTGATTGTCTTCCTTATGAGTGGCGGTCGGGGACGAGCGATGGTTTTTTCCTACCAATATATCCCCCTAGGAGCATGCGCGTAGTACCGAGGTTTTTTATGACTTGTAGATTTTTGCAATAAGTATGTGAGTTCTTTATGACTAATGTTGAGTCCATGGATTATACACACTCTCACCCTTCCATCCTTGCTAGCCTCTTCGGTGTCGTGCATTGCCCTTTCTCACATTGAGAGTTGGCGCAAACTTCGCCGGTGCATCCAAACCCCGTGATATGATACGCTCTTTCACACATAAACCTCCTTATATCTTCCTCAAACAGCCACCATACCTACCTATTATGGCATTTCCATAGCCATTCCGAGATATATTGCCATGCAACTTTCCATCATTCCGTTCATCATGACACATTCATCATTGTCCTATTGCTTAGCATGATCATGTAGTTGACATAGTATTTGTGGCAAAGCCACCGTTCATAATTCTTTCATACATGTCACTCTTGGTTCATTGCATATCCCGGTACACTGCTGGAGGCATTCATATAGAGTCATCTTTGTTCTAGTATCGAGTTGTAATCACTGAGTTGTAAATAAATAGAAGTGTGATGATCATCATTTTCTAGAGCATTGTCCCAAGGGAGGAATAAAAAAAGAGGAAAGGCCGTAAAAAGAGAAGGCCCCCAAAAAAGAGAAAGGCCATAAAAAAGAGAAAATGCCCAAAAAATGAGAGAAAAAGAGAGAAGGGACAATGTTACTATCCTTTGCCACACTTGATCTTCATAGTAGAGAGTCTCTCATGTTATCACTTTCATATACTAGTGGGAATTTTTCATTATAGAATTTGGCTTGTATATTCCAACAATGGTCCTCCTCAAGTGCCCTAGGTCTTCGTGAACAAGCAAGTTGGATGCACACCCACTAGTTTCTTGTGTTGAGCTTTCATACATTTATAGCTCTAGCGCATCCGTTGCATGGCAATCCCTACTCCTTGCATTAACATCAATCGGTGGGCATCTCCATAGCCCATTGATTAGCCTCGTTGATGTGAGACTTCCTCCTTTTTTGTCTTCTCCACATAACCCCCCTCATTATATTCTATTCCACCTATAGTGCTATGTCCATGGCTCACGCTCATATATTGCGTGAAAGTTTATAGGTTTGAGATTACTAAAGTATGAAACAATTGCTTGGCTTGTCATCGGGGTTGTGCACGATGATAGCATTCTTGTGTGATGAAAATGAAACATGACTAAACCATATGATTTTGTAGGGATGAACTTTCTTTGGCCATGTTATTTTGAGAAGACATAATTGCTTAGTTAGTATGCTTGAGGTATTATCATTTTTATGTCAATATAAACTTTTGTCTTGAATCTTTCGAATATGAATATTCATACCACAATTAAGAAGAATTACATTAAAATTATGCCAAGTAGCACTCCGCATCAAAAATTCTGTTTTTATCATTTACCTACTCGAGGATGAGCAGGAATTAAGCTTGGGGATGCTTGATACGTCTCCAACGTATCTATAATTTTTGATTGCTCCATGCTATATTATCTACTATTTTGGACATTATTGGGCTTTATTATCCACTTTTATATTATTTTTGGGACTAACCTATTAACCGGAGGCCCAGCCCAGAATTGTTGTTTTTTTGCCTATTTTAGGGTTTCGGAGAAAAGGAATATCAAACGGAGTCCAAACGGAATGAAACCTTCACGAACATGATTTTCTCACCGAATACAACTCAGGAGACTTGGACCCTATGTCAAGCCAATTAACAGGAGGCCACGAGGTAGGGGGCGCGCCTATCCCCCCCCCCCAGGCGCGCCCTCCACCCTCGTGGGCCCCCTGTTGCTCCACCGACGTACTTCTTCCTCCTATATATACCCACGTACCCCCAAACGATCAGATACGAAGCCAAAACCTTAATTCCACTGCCGTAACTTTCTGTATCCACGAGATCCCATCTTGGGGCCTGTTCCGGAGCTCCGCCGAAGGGGGCATCGATCATGGAGGGCTTCTACATCAACACCATAGCCTCTCCGATGAAGTGTGAGTAGTTTACTTCAGACCTACGGGACCATAGTTAGTAGCTAGATGGCTTCTTCTCTCTTTTTGGATCTCAATACAATGTTCTCCCCCTCTCTTATGGAGATTTATTTTATGTAATCTTCTTTTTGCGGTGTGTTTGTTGAGACTGATGAATTGTGGGTTTATGATCAAGTCTATGTATGAATAATATTTGAATCTTCTCTGAATTCTTTTATGTATGATTGGTTATCTTTGCAAGTCTCTACGAATTATCAATTTGGTTTGGCCTACTAGATTGATCTTTCTTGCAATGGGAGAAGTGCTTAGCTTTGGGTTCAACCTTGCGGTGTCATTTCCCGGTGACAGTAAGGGCAGCAAGGCACGTATTGTATTGTTGCCATCGAGGATAACAAGATAGGGTTTTCTTCATATTGCATGAGTCTATCCCTCTACATCATGTCATCTTGATTAAGGTGTTACTCTGTTTTTAACTTAATACTCTAGATGCATGCTAGATAGCGGTCGATGAGTGGAGTAATAGTAGTAGATGCAGGCAGGAGTCGGTCTACTTTTCTCGGACGTGATGCCTATATACATGATCATACCTAGATATTCTCATAACTATGCTCAATTCTGTCAATTGCTCAACAGTAATTTGTTCACCCACCATAGAATACTTATGCTCTTGAGAGAAGCCACTAGTGAAACCTATGGCCCCGGGGTCTATCTTTATCATATTAATCTCCTACTACTTAGTTATTTACTTTGCTATTTATGTTGCCTTTATTTTACTTTGCATCTTTATCATAAAAATACCAAAAATATTATCTTATCATATCTATCAGATCTCACTCTCGTAAGTGGCCCTATAGGGATTGACAACCCCTATTTGTGTTGGTTGCGAGGATTTATTTGTTTTGTACAGGTGCGAGGGACTCGCGTGTAGCCTCCTACTGGATTGATACCTTGGTTCTCAAAAACTGAGGGGAATACTTATGCTACTTTGCTCCATCATCCCTTCCTCTTCGAGGAAAACCAACGCAGTGCTAAAAGAGGTAGCAGCTGTCGTCGCCGTAGGGCCTGGCCAGCGGTGGGAATAGTAGAGGGCGTTGAGGCCTCTGCGGCAGCACAGCCGGCCACGGGAGGCAGGAGCATGCGGCATGACCGGTGCTGCTTTGGGTGGCTGGAGCAAAAAGACCAGAGGTTGAAGAAGCACTACGGCCGTTGGATGGACATCGTATGGTCACTGGAGGTAGAATCGTTCATATTGACTAAGTTGACGAAGCACTCCGTCCCCGTAACTTAGTAGGCCCACAAGTTAGCCCCCCACCAAGGTGGGTCCCCACTAGCAGGGGGGTACTCATTTTTTTGTGCGTAATAAGGAGGCACCTCCGGTGGGTCCGAGCTGACAGCGGGGGGAACGTTTTTTCCCGAAATACGTTGGCCCGTCCGGTGGGTCCCAGCAGTCATGGGGGAAACATTTTTTTCGCCAAATACGATGGCCCGTCTGGTGGGTCCCTGCTGTCAGGTGGAGGAATAATTATTTTTCGCGTAATAAGGAGGCACTTCCTTGCGGCTGCCGTGGACCCAGTTGTCAGACTCTCCATGTATAGTACTCTTCTGATGGAAGTCGTTCCTTGACCACGTTGACCACGCCGCGCCGAGAGCACCAGGGCGGTGGACGACGGCGAGGCCTAGGAAGGGGACGACGTGGAGCCAGGGAAGACGCGGCAGTGGATGCCCACATGGAGAGGAGTAGGAGGGTTCAGTGGTTCGGCTACGGTGTGAGGCTGCCGTCGCCACAGAATAACAGGGGGTGTGGGTGAGTGGAGGGATGCCCTGGCCAGCGGTGGGAGTAGTAGGGGGAGGTGAGGCCTGCGTGGCAGCACAGCCGGCCACGGGAGGTAGGAGCAGGCGGCACGACCGGCGCTGCTTTGGGCGGCTGGAGCAAGAAGAACAGAGGTTGAAGAAGCACGACGGCCGTTGGATGGACATCGTAAGGTCACTGCAGCTAGAATCACTTATATTGACTAAGTTGACAAAGCCCTTGGTACACGTTAACTTAGTAGGCCCACAAGTCATCTTCGGAAACGGTGCGCCCCAGATGTCAGGGGGAGGAATCATTTTTTGGGCGGGTGAAGCTAGAATATCCGAGATTGAAGAAGAAGCACGGCATCCATTGGATGGACATCCAACGGCCACTGTTGCTAGAACCGTGTGTTGACTATAAGTTGACAAGGCCTTGCATATGCGTCAACTCTCTTTTTTTAGGGGACGCGTCAACTTAGTAAGGCCACAACTGTGTGGCAGAGAACTTATAGCCCATTTGAGATTTGTAAGAATGTGCAGCCAATTTTTGAATTCTAATGGAATTTACTACAGCCCATTTACAGTTTGTTAGAAGTACAGCCCATTTCAACCAACCGTTCAAAACCGAATTCAATAAAATTTCCCACGTTTTGATGGGATCTGAAATATTTTTATCCCAAAAATTCTAGTCAGATTAAATACAATTTCAATATAAATTTATATTATGTAAAAATCTAACGAAACATTATGCTCACAACAATTAATGAAATTAAAATTTTCAATATCCAAAAATAATATTTATAAAGTAATTACGTGTTTGGTGCATTTTTTATAGTTACTGCCCTGTTTTTATAATTACATCTCATTTATTATTTCTTAAAGCCCATTTTCTTGTTAAGCCTAATGCATCCCTCCTAGGAAAGATTTGTAGCCCAGCAGGGCGGAGAATAACAACTTGACCTTGCCTGGGTATTCCTAAAAAAAGTATAGCCGGGCTAGCCATTTTCAGCTTGAAAAAAAATTAAGATCTGGGTTGGATATCTGGCCTGGGCTAGACGGGCCACAGCCCGCCCAGTTAATAGCTGCAGCAATGTTTGTGTTGTTGTTCAGAGGAGAAAAATTAATATCTGGACTAAACATCGCTCAAGAAAAACTCTGCAGTGCTCGCACCTCAAAAACACAAATACTGCTCGAGCTTCTTGGTACCAGTTGTCGGCCGCTTCTTGTGCAATTCTCTCGTTTATTGACTACATAGGTTGACAATGGTGTGGGACCGTGATGTCAGGAAACCAGGAGAAAGCAAAAAAATTATAGTTTTATATACTAATAAGGAGGCACTTGCGTATGTGCGACTATGGCCCAGGTGGGTCCCCACTGTCATCCTCTCCAAGTAAAGTCATCACCTCATCCTCATGTCAGTTGACCATGTTGACAACGCGACACGGTGGCGCCACGGTGAGCACAACAACTCGAAGGACGATGGAGAGGGCCTCGCGGGCCCTACGGATGGTCTGATACAACGCCCGCTGCTCATTCGGGAAGCCAGGATCATAAGGCCACATGTCCGCGACGACATTGTCGTTCGCTTGTTCACCGGTGCTCATTGAGGAGACGGAGGTTGCAACACATGTCCTCCTGCGCTGGTAGCTCTTCCGCCATTAGGGCGTCGAAGTGCGGCCGCACCTGCTCTATGGTGAACACGGCATGAACCGGCTTGGACAGTGGCGCCGGCTCCTGGTCGGAAGCTACGTCCATCGTCTGATTGTCGTCGCTCAGCTCGGCGAGGTAGCTGGCGAGCCAACATGTCCGGCTGCTGGACCGACCCGCTGCCAAGCACGAGTCTGACTGCCCTGGCCCACCCAGACCGCCTCCCTCGCCCGCGCGCGCTTTCCGCCCGAAACGATCAGCGCCGCCCGCCCCGCTTCCTGGTGCATGCGATTGCTCCGCCTTCAAACGACACAAGTGTCGTCCATCCATCCTTCTGCTGCCCACATTAATGATACGTGGTTGCCGAGGCGGCTACTCCGACACCACACGTCCATCCCTCCGCCGCCCACCATTGCTATATAAACTGTTGTGCCGGCCATAGTCGTAGTCATCCGCATCCGTTTCTATTCTCCTGTCCACACCACTACTGCCCACCATGGCTTCCTCGCGCTCCAGCGCTCTTCGGGACAGGCGGACGACGGACCACAAGGAGATGGCAGCCATTGCTGCCGACTGGCTGGCCGGCAGGTAGCCGGAGGACGACTGAGGGAGTCCTGGATTAGGGGGTATCCGGACAGCCGGACTGTTAGACTATGAAGATACAAGATTGAAGACTTCGTCTCGTGTCCGGATGGGACTCTACTTGGCGTGGAAGGCAAGCTAGGCAATACGGATATGTATATCTCCTCCTTTGTAACCGGCCTTGTGTAACCCTAGCCCCCTCCGGTGTCTATATAAACCGGAGGGTTTTAGTCCGTAGGACAACATACAATCATACCATAGGCTAGCTTCTAGGGTTTAGCCTCTCCGATCTCGTGGTAGATTAACTCTTGTAATACCCATATCATCAAGAATAAATCGAGCAGGACGTAGGGTTTTACCTCCACCAAGAGGGCCCGAACCTGGGTAAAACATCGTGTCCCCTGCCTCATGTTACCATCCGCCTAGACGCACAGTTCGGGACCCCCTACCCGAGATCCACCAGTTTTGACACCGACATTGGTGCTTTCATTGAGAGTTCCTCTGTGTTGTCACCATCAGGCTTGATGGCTCCTTCGATCATCGTTAGCGATGCAGTCCAGGGTGAGACTTTTCTCCCCGGACAGATTTTTGTATTCGGCGGCTTTGCACTGCGGGCCAATTTGCTTGGCCATCTGGAGCAGATTGAAAGCTACGCCCCTGGCCATCAGGTCAGGTTGGGAAGCTTAAACTACACGGCCGATATCCGCGGAGACTTGATCTTCGACGGATTCGAGCCTCTGCCTTGTGTGTCACGCGGTCACGATGAGTATGATTTAGCTCTACCATCAGACAGTGTTCAGGAGATCGCACTGGCAGCCGCTCCGACCCTCAATTCGGAGCCAGTTGCGCCGTCCATGGACAGGTGGATGGACCCCGCCATGAAGGCCTTACCCTCAGTGGCGATCGAGCCGAACATCGACCTTACCCTGCACAAGAGCCGTGTTGTCAGACTGCCGGATCCTTCTCTGGCCACGGACTCCGACCCGCCTGCGCCCGTTCCTAGCGAATCCGATTGGGCGCCGATCATGGAGTTTACCTCCGCGGATATTTTTTAGCACTCGCCCTTTGGCGACATACTGAACTCATTAAGGTCCCTCTCCTTGTTAGGAGGATCCTGGCCGAACTATGTCCGGTAGGATTGGGATGCGGATCACGAAGAAATTCGCTGCCCACCCACCACCCACTTAGTAGCCACTGTTGACGACTTAACCGACATGCACGACTTTGACTCCGAAGACATCGATGGTATGGACAAAGATGCGAGAGACGAAGAGGAACCACTGCCCACAAGGCACTGGACAGCCACCTCATCATACGATATATACATGCTGGACACACCCAAAGAAGGCAATGGCGACGAGACATCGGAGGATGACCCTTCCAAGAAGCAACCCAAGCGCCGACGTCAGCGGCGCCGCTCTAAGTCCCGCCAAAGAAAAAGTGGTGATACCGGCACAGGAGATAATAACACTTCGGATAGTGGCGAAGATGGCAACAATCCCCTCCAGTGCGATCTAGGACAGGAGGATGGAGAGGCCAGCCCTCCAGAGAGAGCGACAGATGGAGAGGCGGAGGATGATAATTACAGGGCCCCCTCCAAAGACGAGGCAAGCCTCGACGATGACGAATTCGTTGTGCCAGAGGATCCCGTCGAACAAGAGCGCTTCAAGCGCCGGCTTATAGCCACGGCAAATAGCCTTAAGAAAAAGCAGCAGCAGCTTCAAGCTGATCAAGATCTGCTAGTTGACAGATGGACTGAAGTCCTCGCGACCGAGGAATATAAACTCGAACGCCCCTCCAAGAGTTACCCAAAATACAGGTTGCTACCCCGACTGGAGGAAGAAGCGTATGACGCGGCTGATCGGCCACCTCATGGCCGCGATAGAGAGGCATTCCTGCCAAAAGCTCAGCTTGCACCCCGACGCCATTCAAATAAAAAGGCATGGGGAAATACGCCAGACCTGCGAGACGTATTGGAGGACAAAGCAAAACATGCATGATCGATCTACGGATCACGAGGGCGCGCCACTATGCGAGACGATAAACGTCATGCCGGATACAGTAAAAGTAAATCCGGTCGGGCCGAACACAGCGGGCAAGACGCATTGGAGCTGCGTCGCGATATAGCCCAGTACAGAGGTGCCGCACACCCCTTATGCTTCACAGATGAAGTAATGGATCATCAAATCCCAGAGGATTTCAAACCCGTAAATATAGAATCATACGACGACACAACAGATCCTGCGGTATGGATCGAGGATTTCCTCCTGCATATCCACATGGCACGCGGTGATGATCTACACGCCATTAAGTACCTCCCACTCAAACTCAAAGGACCAGCTCGACATTGGCTCAATAGCTTGCCAGCAGAGTCCATTGGCTGTTGGGAGGATCTGGAAGCCGCATTCCTCGACAACTTTCAGGGAACTTATATGCGACCACCAGATGTCGATGACTTGAGCCACATAATTCAGCAGCCAGAGGAATCGGCCAGGCAATTTTGGACACGGTTCCTAACAAAGAAAAATCTAATCATCGACTGTCCGGATGCAGAGGCTCTAGCAGCTTTCAAGCACAACATCCGCGACGAGTGGCTATCCCGGCACCTTGGTCAGGAAAAGCCGAAATCTATGGCAGCCCTCACGACACTCATGACCTGCTTTTGTGCGGGAGAAGACAGCTGGCTGGCTCGCAGTAACAACATATCAAAGAACCATGGTACTTCGGAGACCAAGGACGGCAGTAGCAGGTCACGTCGCAGCAAACATAAGCGCCGCATTAACAGTGACAATACCGAGGATACGGCAGTCAATGCCAAATTCAAAGGCTCTAAACCCGGTCAGCGGAAAAAGCCATTCAAAAGAAGCACTCCAGGCCCGTCCAGTTTGGACCGTATACTCGATCGCTCGTGTCAAATACACGGCACCCTCGACAAGCCAGCCAACCACACCAATAGGGATTGTTGGGTGTTCAAGCAGGCCGGCAAGTTAATTGCCGAAAACAAATATAAGGGGCCACATAGCGATGAGGAGGAGGAGCCCCGGCAGCCGAACACCGGAGGACAGAAGAGGTTCCCCCCACAAGTGTGGACGGTGAACATGATATACGCAACCCACATCCCCAAGAGGGAGCAGAAGCGTGCGCTCAGGGACGTATATGCGTTGGAGCCAGTCGCCCCAAAGTTCAACCCATGGTCCTCCTGTCCGATCACCTTCGATCGCAGGGACCACCCCACCAGTATCCGTCATGGCGGATTCGCCGCACTGGTCTTAGACCCAATTATTGATGGATTTCACCTCACTCGAGTCCTTATGGATGGCGGCAGCAGCCTGAACCTGCTTTACCAGGACACGGTGCGCAAAATGGGTATAGACCCCTCAAGAATCAAACCCACAAAAATGACCTTTAAAGGCATCATACCAGGTGTAGAGGCCCATTGCACAGGCTCAGTCACACTGGAAGTGGTCTTTGGATCCCCGGATAACTTCTGAAGCAAAGAGTTAATCTTTGATATAGTCCCGTTCCGCAGTGGTTATCATGCACTACTCGGGCGAACCGCATTTGCGAGATTCAATGCGATACCGCATTACGCATACCTCAAGCTCAAGATGCCAGGACCTCAAGGGGTCATTACAGTTAATGGAAACACAGAGCGCTCTCTTCAAACGGAGGAGCACACTGCGGCCCTCGCAGCGGAAGCGCAGAGCAGCCTCTTAAGGCAATCCACTAGTTCGTCGTTTAAGGACCCGAACACCTTCAAGCGCGCCCGGAGTAATCGGCAACAGGACCGCCTGGCACGTTCCGAGCTCGCATAGCAATGCGGCCCCCACCCCGGCCCAAGCCAAACGGCGAAACTCGTGCCACGCGTACATAATTACGCATTAAAAATACCATGGGCACAGGTAGGGAGGGGGCACGACTACGGCACGCCCCAAGACACGACTTAAACCGCACTAGGGGCTTCTCACTTTGTTATTTTTCTCTCTTTCAGTACATTAATCTCTGGAAACCCTGTCCAGCAGCATGATCGCCGAACACATGATGCAGCAACCAAGGAGGCAGAAAGCTACATCACACCACGGAACTCCTAGGTGGATTACGATAACGAGTGAAATACTTTCTTTAATATTATTACTCAGCTTGCCCTTGGAGGGGACATAGTCTTACTTTTTGCTTATCGCACTACCTGTATCATTCTGCTCTAACGCATGTTTTTTTAATAAACAATGCATAGCATTAAGACTATTATTGCATTCTTCCTTTTATATATGTGTTCATTAATGACACCTTACAACCGTACACTTTGGTACGGCCAATACACCAGGGGCTCAAGTACCCCCACAATATGGTGTGAGAAGTCCGAGCACTTTCACAAGTGCGGCACCCCGAACTTATAGCATTATATGCATCAGCTCCGAATCATGTCTTTGGTCAATAGTTGGGTTTTCCCGACTCCCATGTTTTGGTACCTTACGTTCCGCTATATCGGCTAAGGTAGCACTGGGAGAACTATTGTGATTGTGCCCCGGTTCAGCTGGGCTAAGCACCTCAGTAGAGAAAGCTAAAACTGACTGTCATGATAAGGCAAGAGACTGGTCGCTGTTCGAGAGGTTTTCGAGTCCTTAAAGACTTATGCCGCTTAGAGCGAGGAGTCGGCCCAGTCCGGCTTAAGGCGTGTATCGCGCCCCAGATTTGGCCTTCCGAATAGTAGGGCCTTCACCGAAATTTAAAATTATAGAATTCTATGGCTAAGTGAGAGTGATAACGTGTCGGTGTACAAAAAGAGGGGTACACTTTTTGTACCCCTATAACTGTGCATGGGCAGTCTGAGCTGCGGATACCACCACACCAAGCAAGGCAAGGGAGGTGAGCCAGGGTAAGACCGAAGCTCAAGAGAACTAGAACGACGCCAAGGCCAAGACCACGAAGAGCAAAGGGGACGAAGCGGACTCCCCCGGCAAGATCCTTGCCGGGAGACAGTTCTAGCAGCCCCGGCAAGACCCTTGCCGCGGCGACTCATCCCGCGCCTACGGAGCAAATCACCCTTGAGTCCACTGCCCCCAAAGGGCAAGGATTCGGGAGACATCCCCGTGGCGGCATGCAGATCTTTGTGAAGACATTCAAGATCAGATACGCACTAAGGAAACGACAACCCTTGGCGGGATCCCAGCCGAGGAAGACCACAAGGCCCCCGGCAAGCGCCTTGCCGGGGATGACAGCAGGCGCCTCGGCAAGACCCTTGTCAGGGCCCCGGCAAGGCCCTTGCCGAGGACATCCGCAGGGCCACCATCAGGCCCACGCCGACTAAACCTCCACCACCGCATGCATGCAGCTGCCAACCCAACCAGCTGGGTAGGCACCCGCGTGGCGGCATGCAGATCTTCGTGAAGACCCATCACTGCGCCACCTCAGCTGCCTGCCTACCTACATGGCATCGTAGGCATCGCTGGCCAGGGCGCGTGTCGACACAAGAAGGAGCGGCGACGGACGAGACAGGTTTCTCCCCCGTCCCCGATAAAGCAAGGACACCTAAGCAAGATGCATTAAATGCACCTTGTCATGTGATGCGAGGGATAACCTCGCAGCACTGTACCCTTTCCACCTCCTGTGTGCCACTGTGGCAACCCCTTTTTTCTATAAAAGGATGCCCGAGGTGATCAGAGGAAGGATTTGGCTTTTTGGAGCTCCTCACGCCCCATAGCTAGCTCAAGAACACAGATATACAATCCACCAAAGCAGGAGTAGGGTTTTACGCATCCTCGCGGCCTGAACCTGGATAAACGAACCGTGTGCCATCTGTTTGATCCGCTCTTCTCACGACCCTGCGCCCCGCTAACCACAGTAGGGATTCTTGTGATCCCATAGGTGTCATTCCCACCGACATCTTTGGCGCGCTAGGTAGGGGGCGCAGTTGTGAGAATCGGCTTTAGCAGTTAGTTCAGCGCTTCTTCATCATCATGGCGCCCAAGAAGAAGACGACGGTGGCGGTTGGCCAGTCGGAAGCCGGACAGCCCGTCCCGACGCGGGCGAGCAGCGGACCGGTCGCAGAAAGGACCCAGGGCGCTGCTCATGAACACCAACACCATCCCAGCAGCCGGAGTTTGGGAGGCGGCGATGTTTGTGCGCCTGGTAATGGGCCACACGTCGCCAAATCCAAAGGCGGAGCCAAGCCCTTCGCGGGTGGAGCGGGGCCTTCCAAGGTCATCGCCGCCCCGCCCGAAGGCGACGCAAGGGCCTCCAAGACTCCCACGCCGGCGCCAACAGCACGCTCCACCCAGGCAGCAGGCGACGAACGGCATAATCACGCCAAAGATCCCGGGCGTCGCCGCGGGAAGAGCCTCGAGCGCCACTCCCGGGACGTAGAAGACCTGCCCACTTGCCGAGGCACTGGTGAAAATGGCATGCGACCGCGGGTCGTGATGGAGCTCCTTCTGACATGGTCAGAAGTCGAAGCGCGTCGCGATCCGTGCAGGTTTCGCTGCCACCGATGCCAGCAGAGGCCCTGGCGCGCGCGTAGTTGCTCCTCGACTTTCCTCCCACTACGGGGAAACTCGACGAATGGAGAGCCACTATTCGAAGCCTTGTTGCGGTGGCCAACAAAGACGAACCAAGTCCGGTGGGGCCCCCAGGTTGACGCTCCGATGGAGTCCCGTGGACCAGTGGCGGAAAAGCCGGCGGCGCCACGACCACGATGCATTCACCTCTTCCCCATCCGGTACTGTGGACGCCGGCTCGTAGCGACATCGCGGGCGACGATATCTCCAGAGCATCGTCTGACCCGCGGACCCACTGTGACCAGTGCCAAGTTCTTCGGGAACAAGCCACTATCGAGTGTCGGCGCGGAGCGCGCCACCAGTCAGACAGGCAAGCAGGGCCTGCTGTGAACCACCCGGCCCCGGAGAGCCCTGGAGGCCTACCTTACGAGGTAGGCTGTCCGGCTTTTACCCGTGAGCTGCGGCAGTTCCAGTGGCCACTCACCGCACCTTCAAACCTGACGTTTGCGAAAAGTACAACGGCAAGACTCACCCGTCTGAGTTCCTCAGCATCTACACCATCGCGATGCAAGCCGCCGGAGCCCACGACGATAAGGTGCTTGCGAATTAATTTCCATTGGCTCTTAAACCCAACGCCATGTCGTGGTTGATGCACTTGCCGGTAGACTCTATTTCCTCCTGGTCGGATTTGTGCCATGAGTTTGTGTGTGCCTTTACTGGAGGTCACCAAGCCCATGGCCAAGCAAGCGACCTGCATGTCATTCCCCGGAAGGGAGGCGAGAGTCTGCGCAAGTATATACAGAGGTTCAGCCGGGTACAGTACAATATCCCTGATGTTCACCCTGCCGCCATCATCAGCGCGTTACATCAGAACGTGCGTAACCGCAAGATGCGCAAAGAACTGGCAATGAACAAGGTGAAAGATGTGGCGGAACTCTATGTTCTTGCTGACAGATGTGCCCGAGCTGAAGAGGGAAGGAAGTACCCCGGCGAAGATGCCGGCGTGGAAACCGACTCCTCAGATGAGGATACTGCCGCCCCGGCGAAGAAAGGTCGGCGCCGCAACAGGAAGCACAAAGGTAAAGCTGTGCTTGCCGTCGAGGGATCTGATGACGCCGGCTCTGCCAAGAAAACCAAGGCAGATGACCCCGGCAAGGAAATTGCTGGATGTGTCGCCTACCGGGCCTTGGCGGCTGCCGAGAAGCCAGGAAACTCTGACAAGCAATACTGCAAGATCCATCGCACCAAAGGCCATGATCTCCAGAACCGCCGACAGGTTGATCTCCTTGCTGAGAAGCAGAGGGCTGAATATGAGAGGCGGGACAAGGAGAAAGGCCAGGACGGTGTTGAGGGGTCCGGCAAGAAGCATGACGGCCAGGCGGGCCGTCGTGGCAAAGATAAACAGCAAGAGAGGCCCGCCCAGGGCCGTGACAAAAAGCAGAAGACGATGATCACAAAGAGGACAATGAGTCTGGTGACCAAGAATTTCAGAAAGCTACAGAGGCCATGTGCGTCGATGGCGGCGCCTCGCTGCATACCTCTCACCGCCAGCTTAAACAGTGGGCGCGTGAGATTACAGCGGCGGAACCGTCGTTTGATGCCCAAAGGCCGCTGAAGTGGTCCAGCACACCTATCATTTTTGACACTGAGGATCACCCTGATCGCACTACTGCAGTCGGGTGCTTGCCATTGTTGGTTTCACCAACAATACGCAACCTCAAGGTGACAAAGATGCTAGTCGATGGCGGCGCCGGTCTAAACTTAATCTCGCCTGCCGTGATCGAGAAATTGCATATTCCTGATGAAGACCTCGAAGAGACGGGCACGTTTCAGGGGGTCAACCCGGGAAGAAGTCAACCAAAGGGAAAGGTCACGTTGCCCGTGACTTTTGGGAGTGATATGAACTACAGGACAGAAAGGATTGTGTTCGACGTTGCCAAGATCCCCTTGCCTTACAACAGGATCCTTGGCCGCCCAGCGCTGGCCAAGTTCATGGCGGTGTCACATTACGCCTACAACACCCTGAAGATGCTGGGGCCTGTGATGATCATCACCGTCCCATCAGAAAAGAAGGATGCACTAATTTGCACTGACCAACTCTATCAACAAGCAATTGCAGCAGCCGCCACTGCTAAGGCGCTTGCTCCTGCCGCTGGAGCCCCGGGAAGGCAAAAGAAGAAGACCGGTGAGACCTCAGGCACCCACTCCGGCAAGTGCACCTCTTCGGAGTGCAGCGTTCCCGTCGAGGACGTGCCAGAGAGCTCCGCCGACAGAAACAAGAAGTCCAGGGCCACACCACCGGGAACCAAGAAGGTTTCTGTCAAGGAGGACGGCATGGGAGGAGCTTTTACCATAAGCTCCACCCTTGACGACAAATAGGAAGACGCGCTCGTCACCTTCCTGTGGGCGAATGTCGATGTGTTTGCATGGCAAGCATCCGACATCCCCGGCGTTCCTAGGGAGGTGATTGAGCACCACCTTGATGTCTGTCCTCATGCGCGGCCCGTCAAGCAGAAGGTCAGAAAGCAAGCTTTGGAATGACAAGAGTTCATCACAGAGGAGATCCGGAAACTAGAAGCAGCGGGTTTGGTAAGAGGAGTGATCCATCCAACGTGGTTGGCCAATCCGGTGGTAGTGCGCAAGGCAAATGGGAAGTGGAGGTTGTGTATTGATTACACAGATATTAATAAGGCTTGTCCCAAAGACACCTTCCCATTACCGCACATCGACCAGATTGTTGACTCCACAGCTGGGTGTGATCTGTTGTCATTCCTTGATGCCTACTCCGGCTACCACCAGATCTTCATGACAAGGGAAGATGAAGAGAAAACGGCATTCATCACCCCATGTGGTACGTATTGCTTTATACGGATGCCTTTCGGGTTGAAGAGTGCTGGTTCAACGTCTGCAAGGGCGGTCCAGATTGGTTTTGAACCCCATCTCAATAGAAATATGGAAGCTTATATGGATGATATAGTGGTCAAAACCAAGAACAGGGCAACCCTCATATCATATTTACAAGAAACATTTGCAAACCTACGCAAGATCAATCTCAAGCTGAACCCTGAGAAGTGCGTCTTCGGCGTCCCGTCTGGCAAGCTTCTCGGGTTCTTTGTGTCACAGCATGGGATAGAGGCCAATCCGGACAAGATCAAAGCTATAGAGAAGATTGAAGCGCCCAAGCGAGTCAAGGATGTGCGTCGGCTTGATGGTTGCGTTGCCGCCATGAGCAGGTTCGTTTCCAAGTCCGCCGAGCGCGCCCTTCCTTTTTCAAGATTTTGAAAAAGGCGGGCCCGATGGAGTGGATGCCAGAAGCCGAAGCAGCATTGCAAGATTTGAAGAGGTACCTCTCCTCCGCACCAATACTAGTTGCGCCTAGGCCACAGGAACCATTGTTGCTGTACCTGGCGGAAATGAACCAGGTGGTCAGCACCGAACTAGTGGCGCAGAGAGAAATTGATGATGAGGTAATAGCAGCGACGGAGCCCGATGCCACCGATGCCGAGACGACGCAGCCAATTGAAGTGCTACCGAAGAAGAAAATGATGCAGCACTCGGTCTACTTTGTTAGTTCCCTCCTGCAGGGGGCTAGATCGAGGTACTCCGGTGTGCAGAAACTGCTCTTCGGCCTTCTTATGGCCTCGAGGAAGCTGCGTCACTACTTCCAGGCGCACGAAATCACTGTCGTCACTCGCCTCCCTCTGCAATGGATATTGCACAATCCAGACGCAACGGGAAGGATCGTAGAGTGGGCACTAGAACTGTCCAGCTTTGGCCTCAAGTTTGAGAGTACCTCGACGATTCAAAGCCGAGTCCTGGCGGAGTTCGTTGCAGAATGGACTGAGACGCCTGATGAAGAAACCCAAGAGACTGCTCTCCCCGGCAAGGAGGCAAGTTGCGACTGGATCATGTACTTTGATGGAGCTTCTCCTTACAGGGCGCCGGGGCTTGCGTACTGCTTGTCGCGCCCACCGGAGAGCACCTCAAGTACGTTATCCAGATGCACTTCCCCAGGGAGGTGTCAACAAACAATACAGCTGAGTACGAAGGGCTGCTTGCCGGTCTTAGGATCGCGGCGGACCTCGGAATCAAGAAATTCGTCGTCAGAGGCGACTCGCAACTTGTCGTCAAGCAAGTCAACAAGGATTACCAGAGCCCGTTGATGAAGGCCTACGTCGATGACGTGAGAAAGCTGGAAGAGCGTTTTGACGGTATACAGGCAGAATACGTTCCCCGAGCGGAGAATGATATCGTCGATTACCTGTCAAAACGCGCTGCCCTCAAGCTACCTGTGGAACCAGGTACCTTTGTGCTTCGGCTAACTCAGTCATCCGTTGATCCATCAACAGAGCAGAACAAGAGGAGAAAATCAGGGCCCAGCAAGTACTTTCCCGCCGAGCTCCCCGAAGCCACCGGCAAGGATGTTGCCGGAGACACTGAGCCCGCCACGGGACGGCTAGCTCCGACAGAGCATCAAGCTCTTGCCATTGAGACAGCCGCTCCGATAGCGGAGGAAATGCCTTTAGTCCTCGCCGTCGAGCCCCAGGCTCCAGCATGGGCACAGCATACCGTCCGATTCCTCCAAACAGGGGAACTTCCTGAGGAGCAGGAAGAAGCGGAAAAAGTAGCCCGTCGCTCTACTATGTACCAGTTCGTCGATGACGTCATGTACAGAAAGAGGCCGAACGGCATGAAATTGAAGTGTATCCCTCGAGAGGAAGGACTGGGGCTGTTGGCGGAGATACATGGAGGCATATGTGGATCCCACATTGGGTCAAGGGCCCTTGCCGGCTAAACATTTCAGCAAGGCTTCTTCTGGCCCACCGCCCTCCAGGATGCGACGACACTAGTCACCAGGTGTGAAGCGTGTCAGTTCCATTCAAAGAAGCTTCATCAGCCAGCTCAAGCCCTTCAAACCATTCCTCTCTCCTGGCCTTTCTCGGTCTGGGGGCTCGACATACTGGGCCCTTTCCCCCGCGCTGTCGGGGGCTTTGAGTACTTGTACGTTGCAATCGACAAGTTCACAAAGTGGCCAGAAGTGGAAGCAGTGAGGAAGGTCACAGCACAGTCAGCCGTCAAGTTCTTCAAAGGACTGGTGTGCCGTTTTGGTGTACCCAATAGGGTTATCACCGACAACGGCATGCAGTTCACAAGCCACACCTTCATGCAATATATTCAAGACCTCGGCAGCAAGGTCTGTTTCGCTTCCGTTGCCCACCCACGAAGCAATGGTCAAGCTGAGAGGGCAAATGCTGAAGTACTGCGAGGCCTGAGGACAAAGACCTTTGACAGACTGCACAAGAGTGGAAGGCACTGGATTGATGAATTGCCAGCGGTTCTTTGGTCAATCAGAACGACACCAAATCGAGCCACCGGCCAGACACCCTTTGCCCTGGTATACGGGGCAGAAGCAGTTCTCCCCGCGGAACTCATATATGGGTCACCTCGAGTACTCACTTATGACGAGCTTGAGCAAGAGCAATTGCGGCAAGATGACGCAACGCTCCTTGAGGAAGATCGTCTTCGGGCGGCTGTGAGAGCAGCGCGCTACCAGCAAGCCTTGCGCCGCTACCATAGCCGCAAGGTTCATGCCCGAAGCTTTGAGGAAGGCGACCTTGTTCTTCGGCGCGTTCAATCGGCCAAGAATTCCAACAAGTTGACGCCAAAGTGGGAAGGCCCTTATCGGGTAATACAAGTCACCAGGCCCGGCGCAGTCCGCCTGGAGACCGAAGATGCCGTTCCGCTGAGTAACTCCTGGAACGTTGAGCATCTTCGCAAGTTTTACCCGTGAGGCGCGGCTTGCCGGGCCCCCCAGCAAGCCACCTTTTGTACGAGCCTTGCCAATGACGCATGTAACCCTTTGTACAAAGCCAGACGTAGACCTTGAGCATAAATAAATGAAGCACTGGCGCCCTAAGTTATAGCATGCATGCTAGGTCGAGTCTCGTCCTTGGTTAGGGTTGATAGTGCTTAGCGGTGACTAACCCCTAGCTTAGAGGTCGAGTGTGCATCTCTTTGTCTTTCTTTTGTCTTCTTTGGTTCACAGGACACACAGATATCTGTGTCGAACCACTTGGGGAGAAAAAAAGAGGAACAGACCAGCATCTAGCCCCCGGCAAGCCAGTATTGCCAGGGGCTACAAGAGCAAAGATTCACCCACGGCGAACCAGGGTTGCCAGGGACTGCAGCTTCAGATAAGTTCTCCATCCCTTATCATGCATTCCATTATGGACTGAGGTATGTGAAACCTCGTTTTCCCCTAAGCTACCATGCTCCCCTAACTCTAGGCCCTAGGGCTCGTTCATGGGGCCAAGTTTGGTCGTAGTCGCGGCAGCGAAAGGATGAAACAAGGAGCCTGAACCCGCCTCATCCCTGCCTCCGCCAAAGGCGTGAGGAAGGTCGAGCGAAGTGGGGAGATGGCAAGGCCTGTTGCCGGGCAAGGAAATGTGTATCTTGAAGATATCAACGATTTACTCCTTGACATGGGTTCCACCCGCAAACAAATGACCCGGCAAACATCCCTTTCTCATTAAAAAACATTCCACTCAGGTACAATCCATAGGGAATGAAAAACATGAATGATGGGATTACAAGTTTTAAATTCAACAAAGGCCCGAAGGCTTACAAACTAAAAAGAGATAAGGTGCCCGTAATCCCTTTCTTGTCCCTCTCCTCAGGAGGTAGGTCAAGGAGGCAAAAAGGACAAAAGGAGCGCCTAGGCGAGCTACAGGTGGCAGAAGACACCAAGAGAACATCTTGGTGGCCGTCCAAAGGTTGGATGGTGATGGCGGCGCTGGAAGCAGAGCTCAAAGACGAGGCGGCAGGATGTCAGCACGCGTCGAAGGCGTCGGTGCCCGCGTACTCCGACTTAACGGCCTTGCCGCCCGCCCTCTTCCTCTTCCGCAGCCTCCCAACGCCAGCCGCCCAAGGAGACGACCCCGAGAAGTTCAAGGAGCCAGCGACATGGATGATGGGGTCGCCGGTGCCGCACGGAGCGGCACCCGACACCTAGTCGGACCCGTCATCCTGCCGCCTACTACCCTCGTCGTCGCTGCCGCTGTCCTCCTCGTCACTCCCGCCCGAGGAGGAGTCTTCACTATCAGAAGAGCTCTCCACGCAGCACCTTGCACGGGTCCCAAAGAGCCCGAAGACTTTGACGGAGAGAAGGCCACCCTCCATCAGCTTAAAATGGAGAGTGAGCCCCTCCATCAAGCGGTGGATATGAGCAAACGTCTTCCATCCCTGACGAAGATACATCATGTGAGGGGCGGGGAAGTCGACGCGGACCCGCGTGCCACTGATCCCACAGCCCCTCATGTGCAGCCGCAACGACTCCGGCGGATCCAGCTCCATCTCCCGCGCAAATGGAGTCGGGAGACGAAGGCGACGGCGCGGCTGCCGGCGCAGCCTGACGAAGAACTCACAAGGGTCATCCCCAACATGGCCCTCCATTGGAGGAGGAGCTGCTGGCAGAGGCGAGGCCGGCGCGCCACCCCGTCCTCCTCTTCCCCGAGCGCCCCGGCCTCACCCCCTCCCCCTTCCCCTCACGGCTGGCTCTGCCACCGCAGGCACAGGAGAAGGAGGAACACGTTGTCGAGCGGCGACCCTCGCCGCCACTGTTGAAGGACCGGGATTCCCTCTCTCTATGACGGATGGAAGGGAGGAACAGAAGCTGAAGGAAGAAGATGATGAAAGAATGCGGGACGCCATCCCCCCATCCCGCTCTTTATAAAGGATCGGGGTTGGGGCTCGGCCGCCCCGCTCCGCCAATCGAGATACGGAAGGCGCAGGGAGCCAGGACCGACCCGCCGCCCCAACCAGCGACGGCCTGGTTTCCCGCCTCCACCGTTTGCCACCCCAGGCGCATGGGAGACACATGGCGGACGTGCAGAACCAAGGGGACGGGTGAGACGACCACTCCCCACCCCGTAATCGTGGGGAGTGGATGCCTTGAAGACCGCGCCTCAGCACTATTCAGTAAATGGGCCGCGCCTCCACGCCTCCCTCCGTTTATGGGGAAGGCGCGAACCGCCCCTTTACTACGATGTGACGCATGCCTGCGGGAACCAACCCCACACATGCCGCCCACGTCACATGCGCCTCCCCACGCCGCGCCAGCGCGGGAATCATGGGAAGCACAGCGCGCGAAGAATCTTACCGCGGTAAAAACCGCCCCGCCTGCCCGCACACTATTTTTGGGCCTAGCCCAACAACGCGTTGCGCTTATGTGTGGCCCAGGCCCGGGGGCTCCTGTCGGTGTACAAAAAGAGGGGTACACTTTTTGTACCCCTATAACTGTGCACGGGCAGTCTGAGCCGCGGATACCACCACACCAAGCAAGGCAAGGGAGGTGAGCCAGGGTAAGACCGAAGCTCAAGAGAACTAGAACGACGCTAAGGCCAAGACCACGAAGAGCAAAGGGGATGAAGCGGACTCCCCCGGCAAGATCCTTGCCGGGAGACAGTTCTAGCAGCCCCGGCAAGACCCTTGCCGCGGCGACTCGTCCCGCGCCTACGGAGCAAATCACCCTTGAGTCCACTGCCCCCAAAGGGCAAGGATTCGGGAGACATCCTCGTGGCGGCATGCAGATCTTTGTGAAGACATTCAAGATTAGATTTGCACTAAGGAAACGACAACCCTTGGCGGGATCCCAGCCGAGGAAGACCACAAGGCCCCCGGCAAGCGCCTTGCCGGGGATGACAGCAGGCGCCTCGGCAAGACCCTTGCTGGGGCCCCGGCAAGGCCCTTGCCGAGGACACCCGCAGGGCCACTATCAGGCCCACGCCGACTAAACCTCCACCACCGCATGCATGCAGCTGCCGACCCAACCAGCTAGGCAGGCACCCGCGTGGCGGCATGCAGATCTTCGTGAAGACCCATCACTGCGCCACCTCAGCTGCCTGCCTACCTACGTGGCATCGCAGGCGTCGCTGGCCAGGGCGTGTGTCGACACAAGAAGGAGCGATGACGGACGAGACAGGTTTCTCTCCCGTCCCCGATAAAGCAAGGACACCTAAGCAAGACGAGATAGGTTTTGTCGGTGTTCTGGGAACGGGGGTCCCCAGACTTGCCTGCCTGCGGCCTGCGGCGTGGCTCAAAGGGGGGCCCAGCACGGCCCATCTTCATCAACAGAGACCCAAGACCCTCATGAGGGGCCAAGCCTCACGGGGCGGACGACACGGAGCTTCCTTAGGCACAGCCTCACCAGGCTGGCTCGCGAGGAGGCGGAGAGATCAAGGCGGGGTACCTCACGAGGTGCCCGTGACACAAGCCATGATGACCAAGGGCGCCAGGCGGGCACCAGCCCGCGCAGTGTCCTCCTTTCCCCTTTGGTGCAAAGGGGGCAAGCGCAACCGCGGAGTACCGAGGCATCGGGCAAAGGTTGCCGTTTTGGTGCAACAAGACCAAGACCAGGAGGACCGCAAGATGGAAGTCATCGTGGAGCCCAAGACGGCGTCACCCCCAGAGCTTTGTGCAGGCGAGGACCAACTTTAGTCAGGATAAGTGTACTAGATGTTCCCCTTCAAAATGGCCAATTGTTGGCACCCTTCCCGCTCAATATTTGGGAAGAGGCCCAGGGCCATTGCCTATAAATAGGACCAGCCACCCACAAGGATGAGAGAGGGTTCGGGTTCGAGATAGAAGGAAGGTTAGAGATAGAGATCGAGGATCAAGGATCGGATCGAGATCATAGAGAGAGAAGGGTGACTGAACTCCTCCTAGCAGTTCATCCCCCCAGCAAAGAACAGACCCTCGCGAGGCTGTTCTTCCTTGTATTGTTCATCACCATCATCCCAAGAGGCAATCCACCACACCATACACTGGAGTAGGGTATTACACCACAATGGTGGCCCGGACCAGTATAAACCCTGTGTCTCTTGTGTTGTTCTTTCCTTAGCTTAGATCTTAGCGAGGCGGAGGGGTGTAGGTAGGTAGGAGGCGAAATCTCCGTGCGCACCCCAGTGTTCGAACCTCAAGGGTCTGCCGAAACCCGAAATCCGACATTTGGCGCGCCAGGTAGGGGTGCGCCGGAATTCGTCTTCCACCACCCCGTTCTCCTCCGACCATCGCGCCCATGTCTGACGCTCGTCGGGCCCGCGCCGAGCGCTGGGCCGCTCTCGCTTCCCGCGTCGACCAGACGGCTCCTGTCGGCGGGCGTCCTCGCCGTTCCCCGTCACCTGCCGTCAATGTCGCCACCGGCCCGGCGGGGGACGAGCAGCAAGCATCGTCTCAGCATCCGTTAGTGCGGCAAGACGGTCGCACCGCTACTCCCTCGCTCACCCCAGCTGGTTCTTCGTCCCGCGCGCTCCGCGCACCCATGGAGGCTCGAGCTGCACTCATCACGGCAAACGAGCTCCTACGCTACCGTCCCGTGGACGACGTCTCCGAAGAATGGGTTGACCGCGTCGCCGAGCTTGTCCGCGCCGCAGGGGGCTCTCCTGCGCTGTCCGTTCTGCTGCACCGCACCCCGCCCCGCGTGGGCGACGAGGCTCCGGCGGTGCCCCGACCGCCTCCTCCTCAAGAAGGCGCCATGGCTCCAAGGCGCGTGGCCCCTGGGCGGAACCCGCTCTGGCAGGTGCCGGCGCGGCAAGAGCAGAGCTGCCAAGAAGTCCCTCGCCCGCAAGAAGCTGCCCGGGCGCTCCCTGCTCCAGCACGTCGCGATCATGCTCCTGCTCCCGCACGCCAAGACCCCGCGCTGCTCCCAGCTACAGCGCGTGGGGACATGCAAGACCAATTTCTCCGTCACCCAAGGCCTCCCGTGGCCACAGCAGGCTGCCGTGCCTTCACCACCGAGCTACGCAGCGTCGCATTGCCCGGCAAGTTCAAGCCAGACCTGCCTCCTTGTTACGACGGCATGGCCGACCCTGCGGAGTTCCTCCAGCTCTTTGAGCTGGGCATTGAAGCTGCCAACAGAGACGAGAAGGTCATGGCGAACTGGTTTCCCATGGCGCTCAAGGACGGAGCCCGCACCTGGCTCCTGAACCTGGCCCCAGGCACGATCTCCTCCTGGGACGAGATGCGCACCCGCTTCATCGCCAACTTCCAAGGTACTCGCGACCGGCCACCCGCCATGAGCGACATGCGCTGCTTCAAGCAACATCCCGGGGAGACCCTGCAGAAGTACATCCAGCGCTTCAACAACGCACGCCTCTAGATTCCCAAGGTGACTGAGGAGGCCATCATCTCAGCCTTCTCCGACGGCGTGCGCGATGTCAAGATGAAGGAGGAGCTGGCGATGCATGAAGACCTGTGCACTTCCTTGGAGCTGTTCAACTTGGCAACCAAGTGCGCCAGGGCCGAGGAAGGGCATCTCTCCCTCCTCGAGATGCCTGCCGCAGACCCAGAAGAGAAGAAGCCCAAGGCCAAGGATGTGAAGCGCAAGGGGGCTGCCGTGCTCGCCGCAGAACTAGACACCAAGCGGGGCAGAGATCTGCCCGAACCTCCCAAGGGCAGTCGATACTGTGTGTACCACGACCTCCACACCCACAACACCAACGAATGTCAAGAGCTCCGAGCCGTGCGAGAAGGAAGGATCGGCCGTCGCCCCGACCGCGGTGACCGGGGCTACGGTCGAGGAGGAGGAAGGAACACAGGACGCTGGGAAGACCGTGGCCCGCGCCAAGGGTGGCGCGATCAACCTTGCGAGGATCGCTGGCAAGACCCGCCTCGCGAGGGAGACTGGAGGGATCAGCCTCGCGAGGATCGCCCGCAAGGTAACGCAGGCCTTCCTCCGATGCCGCCGCTGCCAAGGAGGAACGAGGACCGCCACCAGGACGAGGGGGGTGGGGGCTTCCAGGAGCCGCGTGCGATCGCCTGCATCCTGGGCGGGGCTCAAGCCCCAGCCTCTCAACGCATCTTCAAGCAGTTCGCCCACGAAGTGAATGCAGTCCTCCCCAAACTCGAAGCCACGCGCCCTCTCAGGTGGTCGGCGTGCGCCATCACGTTCAGCTCAGCAGATCAGCTCAAGTGTGCGGCTACAGCTGGAGTCCTCCCGATGCTTTGTTCCCCAATCATCAGCAACGTGGTGGTCACCAGGACCCTCATCGATGGCGGGGCAGGGCTCAACGTCCTGTCCGTGGGAACATTCAACAATCTCCATGTGCCCTACAGCCAGCTTCAGCCAAGCAAGCCTTTCTCTGGAGTCACCGACGGCTCCACGATCCCGATTGGGCAGGTCTGCCTCCCTGTCACCTTCGGGGCACGCGACAACTACCGCACCAAGCTCATCGACTTCGACGTCGCTCACATTCGCCTGCCGTACAACGCCATCCTTGGGTACCCAGCGCTGGCCAAGTTCATGGCCGTAACTCACCACGGCTACAACGTCCTCAAGATGCCAGGAAGTGGCGGAGTCATCATGGTGCCCTGTGAAGAGAAGGACGCGGTGTGTTCCCTGGAGCGAGCCTTTCAGGCCGCGTCACTGGAAGACCCGGATCGCGGAAGCAGGAGCCTTCCCGAGACCGCCCCCAAGAAGAAGAAGACATCGTCCGGTCCGGCCCCTCAGGAGGCAGGCCCCTCTGGGCCCGCGCCTGCCCAGGGGGAACCTCCTTCCATCGCATAGGAAAGCGCGCCTGGCGCCCTCCTCAGGCAGGGCTCGGGGGCTCTCCCCTGGAGGGCCACCGACCTAGCTAGGGTCACGAGGGAGGCGCTTGGGCACCACATGGAGGCGTGTTTTGAAGCACGTTTCCCTCAAGAAGGAGTAAGGCAAGGAGAGCCAGACCCTCGGGAGTTCGTCAGCAAGGCCATTCAGGGGCTACAGGAGTCAAGAGTCATGAAAGGCGGTCGCCGCCTACCAGCAGTGGCTCCCCATCCAGGCGAGGATGGTGGGCTGCGCGTTTGCACCAACATACCAGGGCTCAATTGAGTCGCCTCTCTGGAGCGCCTCTGGCCCTCGCGAGTGGGGCGCTGCGGAGGTCCACCCCACAGCTACGTTCGCATGCCTTACGGCTTACCGAACACGGCTGCCACGTACCAGCGCCTCATGAGGGGCATCATGGAGGCACAAGAGGCCAGGCGTTCTGCAGCCCTGGCAAAGATGGAGATGGTCCGCGAGGAGCCACCAGCGCCTCCGGAGCCTCCTGAGGCCCCTAGGCCTGGGAGCTCGTGAGGATCGGCATCCGCAGCCCACCGAGTCTGCTACACCAACGGTCCTTCGTCCTCAACATCATCAGGTGACATCTTTCAAGTTTCATTTCCAGCTGGGAGCGCCCCCCCCCCCAGGGCTGCATTATTCCCAGGCCATGTGGGTCCGTCCCTGCCGCATGTATCCCTTTTATTTCATGTTGTTAGCTTACCTTGTTGGGGGCGCCCCTCGGGCTGCATCATCCCCAAGTCGCTCGGGCCTGACCCAGTGATGTCTGCCTTCCCTGCATCTATTTGAATAAATCCACTCCTTCGCGGCTAATGTGTTTGACCTAGTTGCCCGCTCAACTGACGCCAACTGAAGGAACTGCTCCCAAACGACACGACGCTTGCGCATGGGTCCGTCCCTGCAACGCCGACAAACCTGAATGGCTGAGCTCTGGCTGCGGCAGCCCCGCATGGCGCCACCTCATCAAGCCTTCAGTGCCTCATCGCCCCTCGGAAGCAACCAACGGCTGACTGTCAATTGTCATGGCAACCCCTTGTTCTTTCTATGATGGGTTTACAGGATCTCTTAAAGGAGCCGCGTCAGGCGAGGCCCTTGCGGTGTCTCCTTCACTCTCATCCACACGAACCGCTTGAACGTTAAAGGGGGGGTGCCTGAGCATCGCGACTCAGGGCTCCTACTGGCTCTCCAGCCCTCACATCTGGCCTTGTCCACGGCATCGCGACCTGGCATACCAGCGACGGCTGAGACTCGCTCGAGGGCCGGGACCCGAGGACGTAGAGCAGAAAGGGGAGCAAAGGCGAGATGGGAGGGACACGCGAGGACCTCGCCAAGCAGCCTCACGCCTGCCGATGCACGGACCCGGCGACACACCAGAGAGCGACCCCTGATTCTCGAGATAAGTCACCACCTGGAAGCGCCAGCTACCGTGGCACCATCCCCGCACCTAATGCAATCCCGTGTTAGCGACGCCGCTCTCCTTTCTCACCGAACGACGGCTGCTTGAGCACCAAAGGGGACCTCCTGAGCATCACAACTCAGGGGCTCTTACCGGACTCCGGGTCGCTCACCTCTTGGCCTTGACCACGACATCGCGACCTGGCATACCGGCGATGGCTGAAGCCGCCTTGGGACTAGGACCTGTCGGCGCAGAGCACCAAACCCTCATGAGGTTCGAAAGGGAGAACTGAGCTAAGACGGAATGAGCAACTCGCACAATTCTACGACAAGGGTTATATTAACAAAACAGGATCACAGGCACCTTACAAGCCCCCACGGGACGCGTCTTTGATTCCTCGCAGGGAACAGATCCTAAAAGGACGCTAACTACGCACGCCCCTGCAAAAGACGCCATCATCAACAGTGGGCCGTCAAGCACCGGCACCATCCCCATCCAGATTAGAGGCGGCGACGGCCTAACGAGCCCGCCCTGCTTCAGGAGCGGTGCCGGCTCGGGGGCTCGTAGTTGTCGTCGCTCGTCTCCGGAGTCGCGAAGAGCTCGCCGGAGTAGCTGGAACCTCCGACGCCTCCGCCGCCTAAGGAGCCGCCAAGGGAGCGGTCGGCGGGCCCAGTCCTCGCCGTAGCAGGGTCCCAGCCACCTCTCTCGGGGCAGCACTCCAGCCGACGCTCGTTCGCATCGAAGACCTTGAAGAACATCACAGAAGCACCATCGTACTCCAAGTGGATCGTGAAGGCACCGCTTGTCCTGCAAACCCGGGCGACTTCGCTCCAGCCTCGAGTCATGAAGACCTCGCCCGGGGCGACGACCGCGACCTCTGCCTCGGTTGCGAGGGTGCTGCAACCGGCGTGCTGCAGCCAAAGCTCCAGGAGTTCTCCCTACGGGATGATGGAGGCGAAGGAGGAAGGCGAATCCAAGACTGAGGATGCATGGCGGCGTGGAGCACGAACTCTCGGAAGGAGCCCTCGGTGTGGACCCCAGGGGGACGACCCACACCTTTGTGACCCGTCGGCACCGACGGCGGTGCCGCCCGTGGCGATCAGCATCAACTCCTTCAGGGCCTCGATGCAGGCGTACAAGGGAAGCGGGAACCCCGACGGTGCCCGCTCGCACCAGGGCCTCGACACCACCTGATGGGCCCCCTCGTCCGGGCCGTGGAAGGCGAGCCGTTTCTTCGGCGGGAGCGGGTCTGGTTCCTCTCGGGGAGCCTTTCCCTTCTCTGCCATCGAGAACCGGCGGATCGGAGCCATCGCAGCAAGACGGAGCAAGGACCGGGAAGGAGAAGAAAGAAGGGATGGACTGGAAGGGCGCGCGCCGTTCCGTACTTATGGCCGGCAAAGGCCAACCGCCGACCTCCACGATCACAGGTAATCATGACCCGCTTTGCATGCAGGGGCTTATCCAATCCGTGCAGTTGCCGAGGCGCCATGGGGAAGTGGAGACGCCCACGTCCAATCAACCGCCACACGGCGCCCAAGACCGTAGGCTGTTAGGGCCCGTGGCGCTTCGCTCTTGCCCTTTCGCCTCCCTGCACAGCCAAGTCCGGGCGCGCCTTGGGCCTGGGGGCTACTGTCGATGTTCTGGGAACGGCGGTCCCCAGACTTGCCTGCCTGCGGCCTGCGGCGTGGCTCAAAGGGGGGCCCAGCACGGCCCATCTTCATCAACACAGACCCAAGACTCTCGCGAGGGGCCAAGCCTCGCGGGGCGGACGACACGGAGCTTCCTCAGGCACGGCCTCACCAGGCTGGCTCACGAGGAGACGGAGAGATCAAGGCGGGGAACCTCACGAGGTGCCCGTGACGCAAGCCATGACGACCAAGGGCGCCAGGCGGGCGCCAGCCCGCGCAGTGTCCTCCTTTCCCCTTTGGTGCAAAGGGGGCAAGCGCAGCCACGGAGTACCGAGGCATCAGGCAAAGGTTGCCGTTTCGGTGCAACAAGACCAAGACCAGGAGGACCGCAAGACGGAGGTCATCATGGAGCCCAAGACGGCGTCACCACCAGAGCTTTGTGCAGGCGAGGACCAACTTTAGTCGGGATAAGTGTACTAGATGTTCCCCTTCAAAATGGCCAATTGTTGGCGCCCTTCCCGCTCAATATTTGGGAAGAGGCCCAGGGCCATTGCCTATAAATAGGACCAGCCACCCACAAGGATGAGAGAGGGTTCGGGTTCGAGATAGAAGGAAGGTTAGAGATAGAGATCGAGGATCAAGGATCGGATCGAGATCATAGAGAGAGAAGGGTGACTGAACTCCTCCTAGCAGTTCGTCCCCCCAGCAAAGAACAGACCCTCGCGAGGCTGTTCTTCCTTGTATTGTTCATCACCATCAGCCCAAGAGGCAATCCACCACACCACACACTAGAGTAGGGCATTACACCACAGTGGTGGCCCGAACCAGTATAAACCCTGTGTCTCTTTTGTTGTTCTTTCCTTAGCTTAGATCTTAGCGAGGCGGAGGGGTGCAGGTAGGTAGGAGGCGAAATTTCCGCGCGCACGCCAGTGTTCGAACCTCAAGGGTCTGCCGAAACCCGAAATTCGACATTTGGCGCGCCAGGTAGGGGTGCGCCGGAATTCGTCTTCCACCACCCCGTTCTCCTCCGACCATCGCGCCCATGTCTGACGCTCGTCGGGCCCGCGCCGAGCGCTGGGCCGCTCTCGCTTCCCGCGTCGCCCAGACGGCTCCTGTCGGCGGGCATCCTCGCCGTTCCCCGTCACCTGCCGTCAACGCCGCCACCGGCCCGGCGGGGGACGAGTAGCAAGCATCGTCTCAGCATCCGTTAGTGCGGCAAGACGGCCGCACCGCTACTCCCTCACTCACCCCAGCTGGTTCTTCGTCCCGCGCGCTCCGCGCACCCATGGAGGCTCAAGCTATGCTCATCGCGGCAAACGAGCTCCTGCGCTACCGTCCCGTCGACGATGTCTCCGAAGAATGGCTTGACCGCGTCGCCGAGCTCGTCCGCGCCGCAGGGGGCTCTCCTGCGTCGTCTGTTCTGCTGCACCGCACCCTGCCCCGCGCGGGCGACGAGGCTCCGGCGGCGCCCCAGCCGCCTCCTCCTCAAGAAGGCGCCATGGCTCCAAGGCGCGTGGCCCCTGGGCAGAACCCGCTCCGTCAGGTGCCGGCGCGGCAAGAGCAGAGCTGCCAAGAAGTCCCTTGCCCGCAAGAAGCTGCCCGGGCGCTCCCTGCTCCAGCACGTCGCGACCATGCTCCTGCTCCCGCACGCCAAGACCCCACGCTGCTCCCAGCTACAGCGCGTGGGGACATGCAAGACCAAGTTCTCCGTCACGTGGCCCGGCAAGTTCAAGCCAGACTTGCCTCCTCGTTACGACAGCACGGCCGACCCTGCGGAGTTCCTCCAGCTCTATGAGCTGGGCATCGAAGCTGCCAACAGAGACGAGAAGGTCATGGCGAACTGGTATCCCATGGCGCTCAAGGACGGGGCCCGCACCTGGCTCCTAAACCTGGCCCCAGGCACGATCTCCTCCTGGGACGAGATGCGCACCCGCTTCATCGCCAACTTCCAAGGTACTCGCGACCGGCCACCCGCCATGAGCGACATGCGCTGCATCAAGCAACAACCCGGGGAGACCCTGCAGAAGTACATCCAGCGCTTCAACAACGCACGCCTCAAGATTCCCAAGGTGACTGAGGAGGCCATCATCTCAGCCTTCTCCGACGGCATGCGCGATGTCAAGATGAAGGAGGAGCTGGCGATGCATGAAGACCTGTGCACTTCCTTCGAGTTGTTCAACTTGGCAACCAAGTGCGCCAGGGCCGAGGAAGGGCGTCTCTCCCTCCTCGAGCTGCCTGCCACAGACCCAGAAGAGAAGAAGCCCAAGCCCACACCACACACTAGAGTAGGGTATTACACCACAATGGTGGCCCGAACCAGTATAAACCCTGTGTCTGTTGTGTTGTTCTTTCCTTAGCTTAGATCTTAGCAAGGCGGAGGGGTGCAGGTAGGTAGGAGGCGAAATCTCCGCGCGCACCCCAGTGTTCGAACCTCAAGGGTCTAGCGGAACCCGAATTCCGACAGGTCTCTCCCCCGTCCCCGATAAAGCCAGGACACCTAAGCAAGACGCAATAAATGTGACTTGTCATGTGATGTGAGGGATAACCTCGCAGCACTGTACCCTTTCCACCTCCTGTGTGCCACTGTGGCAACCCCTTTTTTCTATAAAAGGAGGCCCGAGGCGACCGGAGGAAGGATTCGGCTTTTTGGAGCTCCTCACGCCCCATAGCTAGCTCAAGAACACAGGTATACAATCCACCAAAGCAGGACTAGGGTTTTACGCATCCTCACGGCCCGAACCTGGATAAACGAACCGTGTGCTATCTGTTTGATCCGCTCTTCTCACGACCCCATGCCCCGCTAACCACAGTAGGGATTCTTGTGATCCCATAGGTGTCGCTCCCACCGACATAACGCATTATAGTCCGATTGCCTTGTTCGTTGTGCTGAGCACCTCCCTCGAAGGACCCAACAATGGGAACAAGAGTGCTCAGGTTTATCCCGAACACCCCAGCACTCGTGGCATGGGGGCAGAAGCCGACGACTAGCCATCTCTCAGATTTGATAAACAGCCAAACAGAAGGTGATATTTTAAATTCAAACAAGCGTTGCATAGCACATATGAACAAGTTTTCATAACTACAGGATTACACGAGCAAGTTTACTCAAATATTACATCTTTTGTACACTCATCCGCTATGAGACGGGCACGCTTCAGGATACCCTCATAGTACATCTCGGGGTGGCGATGCTCCTTGCCCACCGGCGGCCCTTCCTTAATCAGCTTCACGGCATCTAGCTTGGCCCATTGCACCTTCACACGGGCGAAAGCCCGGCGTGCACCTTCGATGCAGACGGACCGCTTGACGAGTTCCAGCCGTGGGCAGGCATCCACAAGCCGCCTCACCAGGCCGAAGTAGCTGTTTGGAAGGGCGTCACCAGGCCACAGCCGGACTATAAAGCCCTTCATGGCCTGTTCGCCCGCCTTGTGTAGCTCGACCAGCTGCTTTAGCTGGTCGCTCATAGGCACCGGGTGTTCGGTCCCAGTATATTGGGCCCAGAACAACTTCTCCATTGAGCTTCCCTCCTCGGCCTGGTAAAACATTGCGGCATCCGACACGCTACGGGGAAAATCTGCGAATGCTCCTGGAGAGCTCCGGATTCGGGTAAGTAACAAGTAATTTACTTTTACATGCTTGCTCTGCATAAGGAATGCCTTACCCGCCGCTATTTTCTTCATCGCCTCAATATCCTGGAGGGCTCTTTGGGCTTCAGCCTTGGAGTTCTTCATGCTTTCGAGGGCCGCGGCAAGCTCGGACTCTTGCGTCTTCGAGTCACGCTCCAAGGCCTCATGCTTCGACACGACAGCTTGGAGCTCTTGCTGCACCTCGCCCACCCGTGCCTCATGCCTCTCCCGCTTGGTGCGCTCCTTGGCCGCTTTGTCCTCGGCCTCGGATAGCGCTTGCTTCAGGGTCACCACCTCGGTCGTGGCCCCTGGCAAATTTACGATGATCCTGTCATTTTGCAATCGCGTCTTCTTTTATATATACATATCTATAGACAGGGTATTACTTACCCTTGTTCTCCTCGCTGCCTCTTGGCAAGGCCGAGCTCTTTCTTGGACCCCTCGAGGTCCTGCTTCAATGCGGCAGCCTCCGCAGTCTATGCGGCAGAGACCAGCAGCGAAGCCTGCATACGCATATAGACATACTTATGTTAGACTCCTGCGATATTGTTTGACCTTCTATTCGGCTTTTCTTTTTGAACACCGAACAAAGCATCAGGGGCTACTGTCTATGCGGTAATATTTTTCCTATATTTCAAAAACTTACCTCAAAGCCTGTTAGAAGGCTGGCACAGGCTTCATTCAATCCGCTCTTGGTGGACTAAACCTTCTGGACCATCGCACCCATAATAGTGTGGTGCTCCTCGTCGATGGAAGCACTGCGAAGCGCTCCCAGCAGATTGTCCGGTGCCTCTGGATGGACAGAGGTCACCGGCACAGGCGTCTTGCCCCTCTTGGAAGGAGGCCGCCTGCCCGAGCCCAGAACCACTGGAGGTTCCGACGCGGTGTTCGGCTGAGGGCCGAACTCGGAGCCCTCGGGGGCCTTGTTCCCTCTGCTCCCGGAGTCTGGAAGGTCGCCTTGAGGCGCCTCCGGGACTATCTCCCCTCGACCCGGTGCCTCTTGAGACAACACCTCGGCGTTGTCCGTAGGGCAAGGGGAGGTGGCGGTCGGAAGTGGATCGCTATCCATATCCGACGAGTCCAGGGAGCCGTCCGACGAGGATACGTCGATACGGGCTCGGGACGGTCTGCATAATCACGATTCGGCATTAGGAGAAGCAGTGCGGCAAAGGAATGCTATGAGTTACTCTGGTATCCGAATACTTACGACTTCGCCAGGGGCTTGGCCCTGGGCAGCCACTCGTCTTCGCCTTCGGCGGCTGTGGTGGAACTGTCTGGAAGGAGAGTCCTTCCCTTCTTGGACCCTTCGGCCCCCTCAGTTGGGGCAGCCTTCCTTTTCTTTTCTCCCCCGACTGGAGGGGGAGTGTCTTCATCTTCCTCCTCGTCTTCGTGGGAGGAGTGCACCGCGGAGTTATCGGACAATAAGTCCGATAAACCCTGGTGTCGGGAACTCTTTCGGGTTCCCTTGGCCTTCTTGGTCTTCTCCGGCACCTTGTAAGGAGCCGGAGTCAGCATCTCCGTCAGGAGAGCGTCTGCTGGGCCTTTGGGCAAAGGAGCCGGACAGTCGATCTGTCCGGCCGTCTCCTGCCAGTCCTGTCAAAGGTACGGGAGCTTAGATCCCGCATAGAGTCAAACTATGAAAAACAAGCATCCTGTAAAAGATAAAACAGATTACCGCGATGGCTTGGCGCTTCGCGCGGAATCCGCGATCCTCAGTAGTGGGAGGGGGAACCTCGGCACCCTTGAATAGCACCTTCCAGGCATCCTCGTGTGTTGTGTCGAAAAGCCTGTTCAGAGTTTGGTGCTGGGCCGGGTCGAACTCCCACAAGTTGAAAGCCCATTGTTGACATGGGAGGATCCGGCGGACGAGCATGACCTGGACTACGTTGACGAGTTTGAGCTTCTTGCTCACCATGTTTTGGATACATGTTTGGAGTCCGGTCAGCTCTCACAAACTACCCCAGGACAAGCCCTTCTCTTGCCAGGAGGTGAGCCGCGTGGGGATGCCAGATCGGAACTCAGGGGCCGCTGCCCATGCAGGGTCACGTGGCTCGGTGATGTAGAACCACCCCGATTGCCACCCCTTTATGGTCTCCACGAAGGAGCCCTCGAGCCATGTGACGTTGGGCATCTTGCCCACCATGGCTCCTCCGCACTCCACCTGGCGGCCGCTCACTACCTTCGGCTTGACATTGAAGGTCTTTAGCCATAAGCCGAAGTGGGGCTTGATGTGGAGGAAGGCCTCGCACACGACGATAAACGCCGATATGTTGAGGATGAAGTTCGGGGCCAGATCCTGGAAATCCAGGCCGTAGTAGAACATGAGCCCCAGGACGAATGGGTGGAGAGGGAATCCCAGTCCGCGGAGGAAGTGGGTAAGGAACACTACCCTCTCGTGGGGCCTGGGGGTGGGGATGAGCTGCCACTCATTTGGGAGCCGGTGCGCGATGTCGTCGGGCAGGTATCCGGCTCTCCTCAGCTTCTTGATGTGTCCCTCCGTGACGGAGGAGACCATCCACCTGCCTCCCGCTCCAGACATGGTTGGAGAAGGTTGAGCTGGAAATGCGGACTTGGGCGCTAGAGCTCGAGTGTGCGAAAATGGATGAGCAAAGGAGGAAGAAGGCATGGATGAAAAGGTGAATCCTTGTCCCTTTATATGGGCGGACGAAACTATGCATCCCCACCAGCCTGGTAAAACTCGCTTATCCCCCAAGCGCCATAATCGATGGCGTGGTTGGGTTACCCACACCCGTATTGATGAGAATCCCGTAATAAGGGGAACGTGATCCCTGCTTTGACAAGACGTGTCAGGAAACTACCTCGCGTTATGTGCAGGGCTAGTTGAAGGAAACGGTTCGAATAATCATTGGGCCATGACATAACATCATGTTGCCGAAACGTGTCAGCAGATTAGATTTGTGGAAATATTATTCTCTCTATAGTGGTATGTGGAACTTATTTTGCAGGGTCGGACACTATCCTTGTATTCAAATTCTTCCGGGGTGTATTCGGAGGAGGAACCTGCCTTGCAATGCCGAAGACAATACTGCATGCCGGACTCATCGTCATTGAAGCCTGGTTCAGGGGCTACTGAGGGAGTCCTGGATTAGGGGGTATCCGGACAGCCGGACTATATCCTTTGGCCGGACTGTTAGACTATGAAGATACAAGATTGAAGACTTCGTCTTGTGTCCGGATGGGACTCTACTTGGCGTGGAAGGCAAGCTAGGCAATACGGATATGTATATCTCCTCCTTTGTAACCGACCTTGTGTAACCCTAGCCCTCTCCGGTGTCTATATAAACCGGAGGGTTTTAGTCCGTAGGACAACATACAATCATACCATAGGCTAGCTTCTAGGGTTTAGCCTCTCCGATCTCGTGGTAGATCAACTCTTGTAATACCCATATCATCAAGAATAAATCGAGCGGGACGTAGGGTTTTACCTCCATCAAGAGGGCCCGAACCTGGGTAAAACATCGTGTCCCCTGCCTCCTGTTACCATCCGCCTAGACACACAGTTTGGGACCCCCTACCCGAGATCCGCCGGTTTTGACACCGACAACGACGATGTCCCAATGGAGAACATGGTAGTCGACGATCCGGCGCCAACCCCCTCCTCCGCGCCATCCTCGCCGGTGCATTGCACCATGACCATCGGCGAGGCCCGTGCCCAATATATAGACACGGTGAGGCAGAAGCGTGAGGAGCAGTTCCAGGAGGCGCAGGCCGACGCCACGTACGACCACCATCTCCTCCAGGAGCACCTGCGGGCGGAGGAGTAGATCGCCGCGGAGCGGGCGGAGCAGGAGGCGCTGCTCGACTCGTACCGCTCCGCCCGCAAGGGCCGCCTCGAGCGCTGGCGGTACCGCATGCGGGTGGCGGAGGCTGCGGCCACCTACAAAGAGGGTGATGAAGCAGGTGAGGCGCTATTTGGCGAGACCGAGGACAAGGCAGAGGACAATGCCGGCGCCGACGAGTCCCCGCTCTGCTGGCGTCGACGAGGCCCTGCTCCACCGAGGCCCCGTAGCGCCAACAACGAGGCAGAGGACACCGCCAGCTCCGCCGAGGCCCTACCCTACTGGCAATGAGGGGGAGGATTTCCCCTGCTCCGCCGAGGCGCCGCCCACCGGCAACGAGACAGAGGACATCGCCGGCTCCGCCAAGGCCCCGCCCCGCTGCCAACGAGGCCGCGCCACACAGAAAACAAGGAAGAGTAGAACACGATAGGTCGCCGCCGCTCGGGTCCAAGTAAGGCCACCGCTGCTACCCTCCGGTTGCTGGCACTGAGCTGTACATCATGGAGCAATTCCATGATTACAGGATGATTGAAGAGCGCTCCGTGGTTGAGCAAGCTCATGAGATACAGTCATTTTCTAGAGAACTTGAGCACTTCAGTTGTATGCTACCGGACAAGTTTGTTGCCGGAGGTATCATCACTAAGCTTCCTCCTTCGTGGATCTCATTGGCACTCTTGATGTGGAAGAAAAGGCGAGAGCAAAGGACACACGTGCTCGAGGAATTGAGGGAGGATCTAGTGCCAATCTGGTACAGAAGAAGAACTTCCAGCCCCACAAGTTCAAGAACAAGGGTAAGTTTGATGGTAAAGCAAAGTTTGATGGGAAGAACAAGGTTGTGCAACACACGAACTTCAAGAAGAATGACAAGAAGAAAGGTGTTTGTCATGTGGGGATCCTGATCATTGGGCTCCTAGTTGCCCTAATCGCTATGACAAGCTAGGCGAGTTGACCACTGACGGCCGGTTAGCTTCTTGGCGGCGACGTGGAGTCGGAGAGCTATGTTGGAGAAGGACGCTACTTCTACTTAACTGCTGGTGCAGTTGGCTGACTGACACATGGGCCCAACAGGCATCTGGGCCACATGTGAGTTATGCAACTGCACCTACAGTTAAGTCACTGAAGCTTCTGTTCGGCTCAGCCGGACACAGGTGGGTAGCTTCGGTTAATTAATTATACCTCCAGCGCACCCCTTTTTAGTTGAAGAATGCATGAAATGTAATGAAATCCAGCATGTTTATATGAAATCCGACCGTGTGTGAATGAATTTATTTCGATTAGTTCGATTTCTTGTATCACTGGCATTGGATGAACATGCAAAACAATACGTACTAGCATTATTCCCAGGGTGATCACCTCGTTTGCAGTAGTTTCACATGTACTCCCTCCGGTCCTTTCTAGTCTGCATACAAGTTTTGTCTACAGTCAAAGTATCTCTACCTTGACCAATCTTATAGAAAAAGTATGCACTTTCACAATGTGCGAAGTAAAAAGGAACAGAAGGAGTACAAAGAGTTTGAGCAGCTTTTTAGCGTTCCTGTACATTGCAATCAAACACAAAGGCCTGGCAATTCATAGAGAACATTCAAAACAATCGATGATTATCCATCTCAGCGATTCACATGTCAGAGCCAATATTTACTTCACAACTAAAGAATAAAGAAAAAATGGATCGACGCTGCTGACAGCAAAGGGCGTCCCATTCAAAAATATCAAATGCATGTCTTCTTGCTAAAATCAATGAGCAAAATTTGACAAGGTTTTCCCATTCCAAAATATCAAATGCCTACGATTGTGGAATGGGCAGGTTTGCTATCAGTTCAGACATATACATGGCACCTCGTGCTAAATGAACCAGTTGTTCTTTTTGTGCAGTTCCACCAAAATCAACCAAATTCGCGCGTAGCTTGTATGATTTCGCCCTTATATGTTGCAATGCCTTGAACTTATCGGCACCTCCTTTCTTGTGGTGGAAATGAATGATTCGATGTATTCATGAACATTTTGCGCAATTCCCATTGAAATCAAGCTGAGCACACCAGTTTGCACAAATACAACAAAAGTGATTAGTATAAAGCGAATTGTACTATGAATTGACAGTTTAAACAGGAACCTACATGGTCCACGTAGAGCACACTTTCAGAAAAATGGAACTCACCGGAAAGAATCCTAAAACAACATTTTACTCGCGCATACAGCAAGAAAATGGAGATTTGTCAGTCCTTCTGAGCTGAAGTTAGTTTGGTCTTGTGGGGGGTAATGTAACCATCCTTCAACTGCTCCTTCTGATGAGAAGATAGATAGGGCTTCTTCATCCTGGCATAATCGGAACTAGTCACTTCACGTACTCCATATTCTTCTTCAGAGGAGGATGATCCTGATGTGCAAAGACAAGAGGATAACTAAATGCTAGCATCCCTATTTGCTCGAAAAAAAGGAAATGAAATATTTAAAACAACACAGATGAAGCACTTCTCAAGGACAATACCACTTTTTGATGACAGTATCTAAACAGTAGCACAACACCAATAGAGATGACAAAGCTCAATCATATGGATGAAATCAGTGGGCGAGTACCAACCTTTGTCAGGAGGCTTATTGTGTAGAGCATACAGATGAAGCACTTCTCCGGAACCATCTGTTGCTATCTACTGTGGTGGCCATGCTTACTATATACTCCTCGATTAGATTCATGTTTCCAACATCTTCTTGTGTAGTTCCACCAAAATATAGGTATCTTCAAAGAAGATCCCTGTTTGCACAAGTAGAGATAATTACGTATTACATTAAGAGTGGCATCAAATCAGTGGAAAAACAATTGCTCGTTCCAGCCATAGCAATAAATTAAGATGCAAAACTATATCATTACTTGTGTCACCACAGTTCCAATGCTTCATTATAGCACCAGGAGTTGATTTTTGTTTTTCTTCCGCTTGTTCTTCCCCTTCATCACTTGGTTCAATAACAGACAAGCTTCGCCTTCAATGTAAGATTTGGCATGTCAATTAGGTTGCACAAGTATAGCACTAAACAATGACATTAATTTTCTAATGAAAGTGGCAAAATACAGGCAAACAGTTGTGAAATATCCTTATCTTACCTCAATGGGATACTGCGGTGCACATACAGATTGGAAGTCTTGTCTCCATTTGTGTAGTTCACTAAAATCAAGCAACATTACCGTACAAGTAGCACAACATATGAAAGCACACTGCAGAATCATGTGAAAGAAGGCTAGTACTGACCTCTCATGACGCGGAATTTAAACAACTCACAAGAAGAAGATTTGAAGCAAATTTGCCAACACGGATAGGAAGTAAGATCTCCTCTTGTGCAGTTCCACTAAGATCAAGCAATCAAGCAACGTTGTCGGTGAGACACTTTGGTTGAACTGCACAAAACACTCTTAAAACAAAAGTGTTTTGTGCAATGCAACAAAAGGTCACAATCGCAACGAGGTGAATTAGATAACCCTGTTTACACAAAGGTGCAAAGGAAACAACTAGTGGTCAATAATGGTGGATGACACAGAAGCCAACAAAAAGAAGCATCTACCTTATCTAAATGGGAAAGAAAGCAAGACAATAGCATTTCTCAAACGGTGGCATTGATTAATATTAACAGAGAGATTATATTAACAATAAAATTCGTTAAACATGTAATTTGCTTTTAACTATGGCATTGCATCAATTTTCCAGCGGCATTATTAGAGGGTGCTTGTTTACAGGGACATTTTGGTGGAGGGACTAAAAAAACTCCGTGTCAGTCCCATCTAAACCAAACAGGAGGGACTTTTAGGGACTAAAAGTGGGTATTTGGGACTAAAGAAAGAAGACCCCGAGGGAGAGTCTTTTTGGGACTTTTTCCAATAGTTGCCCCTGCCACGCATTGCACCTTGTCTCTATTAGTTCATTACTAGGGGTAACATGGTCTTTTAGCATGTCATTTAATAACCTCTAGTCCATGTTTAGTCCCTGGAACCAAGCAGGTAGGGACTAGGGAGTTTTAAACCAAACAGGGCCTTAGATAAACAACAGCTAAAGAGTTGCGTCGGACAGTGGACGCACCAGCACCATGTGCATCTACCGATGTACTGGGGTGATGCACAGTCTATTGCAACAAAGAACAAACAACCAAGGAGCATATTTGTGTTGGTCCCAGTTTTGTTATCTTTAGACACCTTTCCCTATGTGAGCGCAGCAAATATAGTCCTGCTCAAACTCTACAGCCTTGTACCCCAAAACAAAAGATCAGTTCGCTACAGATGTGCGTACTGCGTTTGTCATTGTTTTCCCTTTTTGACCAACATAGGTGCTGGATAGCCGGTGTGTACTAGTACTTTCCCCACTTCCTTTCCTTTGTGAACCATGTCCTAGATTTATGCTATACAACTTTCCCTCCTACTTTCCCCCATTCATGTCCTCTTTGAACCACGTCTTAGATTCATGCGATACAACGTTCCCCACTACTTTCCCCTTCCTTTCCTTTTTGAACCACATCCTAGATTCATGCTATACAACTTTTCCCACTACTTTCCCCCATTCCTTTCCTATTTGAACCATGTCCTAGATTCATGGTATACAACTTTCCCCACTACTTTCCTGTTTGATCCAACACCTAGATTCGAGTGCAGAAGCGGAAAAGGCCCACATGCAGCTAGAGCAATGCATGTGGAATAAGTAAATTATACCTTAAGGTTCTTGGGGTGTGGTTCGGTGGGTGACCGGAGGCCGTTCGACCCACACTGTGAACGGCGGCGGAGAAGAAGGGGTCGGAGGCCCTCCCACACCGCTGTTGGGTGAAAGTGAACAGCTGCGCCGGTAGTGGATTCCCTCCCTCGCCGACGGTGACAGCGTTAAGCCTCCTTCCCTTCCCGGCGGACGGATCCTGCCGGCTCTTTGACCAGAAGTGAGGGGAGAGAGAGAGGCTAGCAAAGTCTTGTTTAGATCTGGAGAGGGTGAGAGAGTGTGAAGAGAGCAACTACAAGCAGACCAACAGTGAGGGGAGAGAGAGAGGCCAACAAAGTCTTGTTTACATCTGGAGAGGGTGAGAGAGTGTGAAGAGAGCAACTACAAGCGCTGAGGCTCTAGCGTGTATATATATACTGGAGAGAGAGTGAAGAGTGCAAACCTAGAAAACAAGCGCCGAGGCTGCAGCTTATACGTGATCAGGTGATTATACGGTCACTATGAGATCGTGTAGCTTTGTAACCATCCATTTTGACCAGTCAAAGAATCCTCCTAGCATGAATAATGCTCAAGTGTAGTTATCGAACCCGAGACCTCAAGTTTGATGAGCGAACAGTCTAACCAGCTACACAACCCTCCCGTTATGTTCAACGAGAGGAAAATAACCTTTTATACATTCCTTCATTCGTGTGACAAGCATGTCGTGTTTTTTTGTGTGTGGGAGTCATTGGGATTTAAATCATAATCGTGTCATGTGGCTTTTGTGGTAAGACTATCCATAGTGGTGCAGAAATAATGCAGCCTTAGTCACCTTACCTCTCTCCATGTAGTATGTTGGGTCCCACCAGTCATAGGGTGAAACAAACAAATTAATAAGAAAAATTAAAAGCGCCAGCGGTGTATCTTACCTCACACATCTCGCTACTGCTCGGGAACACTGTCCAATTGATCCCTCTGTTCGCTCACGTACTATTTTAAGTGAATCCTTATTATAACATGCACACAATTTTGGGCACTTGTATTCGACCTAAGTTAGTGTGCCACCATATCTCATACGACTCCCTCCGTCTACGTGTAATAAGTCACGTTAGAAGGTGCAGCAAGACCAAGGTGCAAGCAGATTGGAGGAGAAGGAGAAACTTGACCAGTCATTCCTCCAATCAAAGCCCTGATTTCTGTCTCTAAACACAACTTAATCCAAACAACTAAGAGATGCCGTTTTAGCTACCATGCAGGGCCATGTATTAACTCGCATGCAAGCCGACTTTTGATTTCTTGACTGATCAACGCGTAGTTGCGCTCCATGCATTGGGTTTCCGGGGGAGATAACAAGGCAGAGTAAGGAGCGTTTGGTTACATTGCTTAGGCTGGTCATAGTGGTGAGTAACTTGGACTAGTACAACATGCATATGTTACTATTCTATGTTACCACTACGCGAAGTTTGCCATCGGAAGCGAGCCGATCTAGCTCTCCTGAGCTAGCAAGGTTTTTCTAGCCCACCCAAGCTAGCTGGCCCACAAAAGCTAACATATTTTAACAGTTCCAAATGCCTAAACTTGCCCGGCTATGCTATAAGCTGTTCTTGCTACGGATCCAAACGCTCCCTAAGTAACAACGCTCGCTAGCAACGAGGCCAGGAGGGAATTGAGATGCGAAGTTAATGGACGACGCCTAAACATTTTGTGAATATCTGATTTTCATAGGATGACTTAACACCTAGACTGAGGGAGTACTACTCCTCAGTCCAGGTTTTATGGAATATTCGTCACCTCTTCTCTTCTTGTACGTACTCCATTTGTATCTCACTTCCCGTGGCTTCGCACTCGCACAATTTTCCTATTCTATGAACCTGTGTGTGCATGCACGTGTGCGTGTGTGTGTTTAACAACATGTGTATGTTAGAGAGAGCAACAGATCGACCTAGTCCTACAGAGAGATGGTGTGTAGTGCACGATTTTAGCCGCGAGAGTTGGTGCATCCTCTTGTTTCCGGGCGTCTGGTAGGGACAGGCGGACAGCTGCCACGCCCGCTCCTGACCAGCCTCGCCCACCCAAAGCCCCTCCATCGCCCGCGCACGCTTCCCTCCCAAAACGGTCAGCGCCGCTCCAAAGAATCGGTGCCGCATTCATGCCCGGGCAGAGCAGACGCGACCTCTCACTGGCGCTTGCTTTGAAGGGAGAAGCGGATTCAAGAGTGATGGTTGCTTCGTCCGTCCAACTTACTGCTGGGTCTATGTGATTTGACGGCTCATTGGTCATTATTACTGAGGTGGTAGGACTGCTGGATGTCCCACGCTTTCGGCAAAAGGAGGTACTACTAGATTACAATTTTCTCCATTCTTACGGTGGAGGAGTGCAAGAGCAGTGAAAACACGCAAGCTCAGTGATTACATGGCCCACCTCACACTACAACTTTATTTATAAATGACGCGGCACCTACTACTCGTTCTCCTATAAACCTTGCGCTTGGCATCTCCAAACTATTAACCTTGCGATTGGCTCTTCGCCTCTTCGGGAAGTCGAGCAATAATGGTACTGCAGTATATATCGTTCTGGCTATATGAGATCGAATGAATTGCTGCACGTCCACCACGTGGGGACGGTCGAGGGGCGAGGGAGAGTGCATACTATTACGCCCGTTTCAATATGGACTACATACGGAGCAAAATGAGTGAATATACACACTAAAATATGTTTATATACATCAGCGTTTGGAGTATGTACTAGTAGTTCATATTGAAATCTACTAAGGACATATATTCCAAACAATATGATAATCTCTGTAACCAAGGTAGGGACGAGGAGTAAATGGAGGGACTACTAGTAAAATTTCTCCTCGTCCTGCGAGCCACCGCGCGCATGGGCGAGGGAGCGGGCGTAAGGCATAGTAAGCAAGCTTCACCTCATCCTGCGAGCCACCGCGCCCGTGGGCGGCGGAGACGGCGTACAAGCAAGCTTCTCCTTGTTCTGCGAGTTGATGGGACACATCAAAAGTACTCCAGTGTATAGAGCCTTGCCTCTAAGGTAGGCCCCACATGGTTTGCCTCTTTTTTTAACATAACGCGTCAAGTCGCAATTTGTTTGTTCACCCATGGTAGACAATCCTCCCTCCATCCAGTGGACAACCAATACCCATGTCAAATTACCACGTGGGCTGCCTTTTTGTAAAAAATGAGCTCCACCATGTACCCGTGCGGGTGTGGTTGGGAAAGAGGCGGGACTACGTGCGCTGTGCGTGCACCTCTTCTCTTCGTGCACGTCCCCCACCTACGTGGGTGTGTGTGAGAGATACAAACCTAGACAAATGGCTTGTGCGTTTGTGAGTGTTTTTTGTTTGGGGGGGTTGATTTCGTGAATGTATTTGTGGGAATATGTGTCGATGACATCTCAAACAAAATTTTGCATGCAATGTGTGTGAATTGGAGGCCTATCCATATCATATATAGAGGGTCGGGTGATCCATGAGAAGAGAGGGAGGGGTCATAGATATCAATAGAGTCGAAGAGAGGATCAAGTGGGTGGGTGCGAGATCGATGAAGAGAGCCATCAAAATTGTGTATGTGCAAGTCAAATATATAGGATGACTGACCTAGCTACCGGAACGTCAGAGGGCACAGGTCAAGTTTGTGTGTGGCAGGGAGACATGACTAGAGCGCTCGATGTATCGGTGTGTGTGTGGGAGGGGGTGGGGGAGGGGTAGGCACATGCCTGACTATAGAGGTAGAACGACTCGTATATGTGTTGAGAAGGAGAGACCCAGCTATGTCTTGAGGGAGATCGGTCAACATCCATACATAACTGAAGGGCGGGAAATAGGATGGGACATAGAGAGAGAGAGAGAGAGAGGGGAGAGAGAGGGGAGAGAGAGAGAGAGGGGAGGGAGAGGGGTAGAGTGTTGGATGGGTGATGGAGTTGCTTCTCGAAGATGGTGGGAGAGGCCTATTAGACAAACTGAGGGTGGAACTACAATATTATCAATAAGAGTGGGGATGTGTTTCTGTGTGTGCCTGTGCATGATAGATCTGTCGGGACACATCCATGGATGATGAAGGCGAACCATGTGTTTGGTAAGCAAACCTAACTATATCGGTAGATCAATTGTTGTTTGTCGAAGGAAGGGAGAGACATAACTAATGAGGTAGATCAATCGATGTGTGGGGGAAAACGAGTTATAAGGACCTAGCTAGCTATATGTATAGCGGGAGATCGGTCGGTGTACGTCCATTTGTTAGAGGCAAATAAGGCCCGGCGAGACGGATAGACAGAGAGAATGGAGCTAGGAGGTGGTGCGAGAGGCCCAGCTACTGGCTAGATAGGGGGAGGAGTGTGCAGTTGTGAGATTGATGAAAAGAGGGGCAAGAGTTTACACGTGTGTGGGACCATATGAGAGACACGAGGCAAGGACACATAAAGGAGGAGATTGAAGGTGCGTGTGTATGTTGTAGGCAGACATCGCTGGAGAGGTTTATCGATCGGTGTGTGTCGGAAAGGAGTTGTGGAGACTGTGGGAGAACGATCTAAAGAAAAAAAATGAATGTGCACGATGGATAGAATGTTGAGGGGGGGGAGGGCGAGGAGGGCGTGTGCATGCATGAGAGAAAGTTAGTGGTAGCTACAAGGTTAGAGGATTGTGTGGGTGTAAGAGACTAACAAAGATCATAATTTGATATGAAAGTGGATTCATATATTTGAATAGGAGATCATAGTGTTTTAAACATATGCATGCATGAATATAGCGGTGATACGTGTGTTGTGGTTTTGCACATGTTATACCATAATGTGATGATGCATGGCATTTGCAATTCACAGCTAAATGTCGAACAATCTAAACCATACTATACATAGTACAATCTCACATTTTATTTGAATTTGTGATAATGTGTGGCGTTTGCAGCTTACAACTAAATATCAAACAATTTAAACAATACTATATATCAAACATTCTCACATTTTATTTGAATTTGTGATAATGTGTGGTGTTTGCAACTCACATCTAAATACTTGTAGGCGTAGGGGGCGAGGCATCATACATAATGTGATAAACACATTATACATATGAGACATGGTTTAGTTTGTGAACATCTAACTAGAGCTTGAAATGTACTATGATTTGAAATCAACATAAAGTGGATTCAAAAAATCGAGTTTGAGTTCATATAGTATAGATAGTTCATATGTAACTCGAGACTAATCATGTGGTGTGTTGTGAAGATAATACACAAATGATGGTTTAACTTGACAATAATGACGATTGTAGATCTTATTAAAATAGAGAAATGAATTCAAATGCTTTGACTTCACAACAATCATTATTGTAGATCTTATTCAAATAGAGAAATGAATTCAAATTTAGTTCATATTGAAGCGGTAGTATATACATTTGGAATGCACTAAAACATTCATTTGAGTACTAGGTTGCATGCATTATACACGTAGCGAAATATTTTAATTGAACATAACATGAATTCAAAGTTTTGAATGACATTTGTAGTGCGAATTGATTTGGTACAGTACACATTAGGCTTGTCCGGAAATTTCAACCGGCGCCTTGTTAGCCCGAAATATTTAAGATATATCTTTGTCTCGTTGTGCTTCGACAACTCCCTCCATCTCAACCCGCGCCATGCTATTCCAAAATTACAACGCGCGCCAAAACTCCCACCTCCTGTGAAATCCTGACACGCGAAATGCCCGTGATACCCCTGAACCAAAAGAACCGCCTCAAATCGGTGGGGGTACTTTCGTAACTTACCCCGCATTTCGGACAAGCGCGTCCTAAGCCATGGTTCCCCCACTCCCATCCCATCCACCCACCCATTCGTACACCGAGGCCGGCAAAACCCGTAAAGCCCCACACCCTCCTCCATCCGCCAACCAGCCGGAGCCTCTTCCCCGACGACGACGTCCACAGCAACACCTTGACGTCCCTCATCCACCGTACTGGATGAGGATATGCTGTTGATCTGGTCGTCCCACCGGTTCAGCCACCCCATCCTCCACCTCCAAGGAGCTGCCCCGACGTCCCCCTCGTCTTTCGCGCCACCTCCATTCCCACACCGCCGTCTTCACCTGCACCACCAGAAGAGCATCATCATCACCATTTCCTCGGATGAAGTTGCGGCCTAATCGGCGCCACCAAAGAGGTTGTACACTAATCGCCGCATTTTCTTCTTGATTCGATGTCACGGTGCTGCCGGCGCTCGGTCCCGAGCCGACACAGCGCGGCTCCATCCATGGCGGCGTCGCCGGCCACTTCCTCCACGGCGTCGCTCCCTCGGTGGCGACGTCCACATCAGTAGGATCTGTTGCTGCTTTAGCTCTCGCTCGCGCTGCTACTCTGCTCTTGCTCTTGGTCCCCTGCTTGGTCTGCTCTTGCTCTTGCTCTTGCTCGCGCTGCTCCTCTCGCTCTTGCTCTTGCTTGTGATGCTGCTCCGATTTAGCTACACTTCAGTCGATTGAATCGACTTTTGGGTCAGTCGATTTTCAGGGGGTGGGGGGCTCGCCGGAGTTAAGGAAGAACCAGCTGCAGCGGGGAGGGGGGCTCACCGGAGAGGTACCCCACTATCTATCTTAGGGTTCAGGGTGGAGGCAGTGGTTGCCGGCAGTGGTGGGGCGGTGGCGTGGGGATCGCTGGAGAAAAAGCTCGGCACGGGGGGGCCTACAGGGATGGTCGGGGCGGCGGTGGGGAGTGTTTTCAGGGCGGGCGAGGCGGCGCACCGCCAGCCTTGGGTGGCGGGGGCGGCTATTTGGCTAGTGGTGGCTGGTGGCTCAGGAGGGTGGAGGTTGAAGATGAACTGCAGGCCCTTGATTTCTCCAACGGCTGCAAAATCGACTGACCAGAGATGAAAAAGTGAGTCGACTGACTTGTAGCCTCACCTCTAGTGCGTTCAGTTTCGACAGTAAAATTCAGTTTCGATAGCAAAATTTAGTTTCGACAGTTAAGTTTAGTTTCGACAGTTAAATTTAGTTTCGACAGTTAAGTTCAGAGATGAGCGGCTGATGTATACATCTAGCAGTTTGTGGTTATGTATTTTACGTCATCTATTGGAGATGCTATTAGAATTCCACTCAGGTTAACATTGTCTCTCTTGTCCTGCTTCAGCCTCGGTGTTGTACAACTCATCGGAGCTGCTCCAACGACCAAACCCTCCATCACAGCGGAGCAGTGCCTCGGGCTCCATCTCCAGACGCCTAAGATCTTCTTCCCCTCCTCCGACAGCCAAGTCAGCCGAAGCATCCTCACCGGCCAACCCAATCACACTGAGATCGACATGGCTTCGCCAAAGAGGTTGTACACTTCTTGTGGTTTGACTTAATCTCACCATGCTTCTTTGCATCATGTGATCTTCCAATTCTTGTGAACCAAACACCCAGATTGGCAGAAATCCTGTGTTTTTAAATTCTCTGTTTTGCATGCATTCCTATCCTATTCCCGTCTATTTCCTATCCCTGCATTATTAGAATCCTCAAATTCAAAAAAGCCCTTACACAATTACTTCTGTTACAGATATGTGTCAAAGAAAACCTTGTGTGGTTTGTCCTGCTCCTGTGGTGCTGTGTTCCACCCCATCTCAGCTGCTCCAACGACGGAAGGGTTCACCACAGCAGGGATCCGCTCTCCAGACTGTCTTTCGCCGCCTCAAATCTTCTTCCCCGCTGCCGGCAGCCACGACAACTGCATTACCATCATCAACTGAGCAGATGACCTTGAGGACTACACGGGTCCGCAAGAGAGGTCGCACTCTTCCGTGTCTGCTTACGTTATGCATCGCTTAATATGATGACATGCTACTTTATCATCGTGTTCACCTATTAGACTCCGACTCAGGTCCAAACTTATGCTGAAACTTGAGTTTTTAAATGGTTGCGGGGTACATATTGGGGCAGCAATCAGTACTATCTGTCTACTATCTGGTTAATCTTGGGTGTCTACTATGATTTTCATGTTGGGTACAAACAAACATCAAAGAAGCCATTATCTGTATTTTTTAACTAAAGCTATTATCTGCCTGCTATCATTGGTTTTGGGTCTATCCACAGTTTGCTACCTTCACTCTGGATTTGTGCATGCACTCCTTACATAATCTCACTATGTTTTATTCCTATGCCTGTCAGTTATTGTACAGAATGGAACTGAACATGTAGATCAAAAGAGACGAGCCTTGTGTGGCAATAAAATTTCATGCAAACATCGCTCCATGGTGGGCGCAAAGGCACCCCCCTCCACCCATTTCGGATCATAATCAAGAGGAAGATAACTGTTTTGAGGGGGATTCGGAAGCAGAAGACCACTCCTATTTACCCCATGAGGTCTTCGCTCTAACTTGGCATGTTGATGTTGGTAATATCATGCATATGGTGCCTTGCATTGCTTACTGTATATATCAAAAATGTCATCTGCTTAGTTTAGACATGCTTTGTGGCAATGCCATCTGTTTAGTTTCTTTATCGTATATGTGAATCATGCAATGCCATCTTGTTTATCCAGGCATCATATATGTGAATTTTGCAATGCCACCCTGGTTTGCCAGTCATCTTATATGTGAATTATATCATGACATCATTTTTTATTACGTGTTAAATTTGTCAACAATTTTAGTACATTCAATTACTCTTCTTGTGCATCAACCATTCGGCACGGTCATGGAAAAATATGGAGTGGAAACAAGGTCTTCAGAGCAGACAATGCTATCTGACGAAGCGCATGTCTTGCTGGTTACAGATAGCTCCTTAGAGGAGGATTCAAAGACATATGACTAGTCCTATTCCCCCCCCCCCCTGAGGTGCATGCTCTAACTTGGCAGGGTTATGTTGCTCATATCGTGCGTATGGTATCTTGCATTGCTATGTCATTTGCTTAGTTTAGACATGATTTGTGTGAATGCCACATGTTTAGTGTGTAATTACCATATATGTGAATTATGCAATGCCATCTTTTTGCAAGACATTATATATGTGAATTATGCAATGCTATCTTGTTGCAAGGCATTATATATGTGAACTATGCAATGCCATGTTGTTTAGCCAAGCGTCATATATGTGAATTATATCATGTCGTCCTTTTTTTGTATTTCTCATTGCTTTTGTCGACAATGTTTGTATATTCAACTGCTCTTCATGTGCATCAGCCATTTGAATTAGATGGAGAAATCTAGAGTGAAAACAAGGTCTTCAGAGCAGACAATGCTACCTGGTGAAGCAGATATGTTGTTGGTTATAGATAGCTCTTGAGAGGAGGATTCAGAGGCAGATGACCAGTCCTATTATCCCCCTGAGGTGTATGCTCAAACTTGGCAGGGTTATATTACTCATATCATGCATGATGCATATGTTGTATTGCAATGCTTAGTTTTTACATCATATACACGATATTGAATGCCATCTCCTTAGTTGACACATCATATATGCGATTGCCCTCTGCTCACTTCCTTAGTATATAAATCATATATTTGAATTATATCATGCCATGATGTTTAAATAGACAGCATGTATCTGAATTATGGCATGCCAACCCATTTTCTAAAGACATAATATAGTTATATCATCTCATCCTGTTCACATAGTCATCATATTTTGAATTATGTCATTCTGTCCGTGAATTATATCATGCCATCATGTTTCCATCGACGGCATGTTTGTGATTTATGGCATGCCAACCACTTTAATAGACACATCATATAGTTATATCATGTCATCCTGTTTACATAGTCATCATATTTTCAAGTATTTTTTTTGAGCAACTTCATCATATTTTGAAGTATGTCATTCTATCCTGTTTAGTTAGCCATCATACATGCGAAATTGTGTCATGCTATCCTGTTTAATTAGCCATCATATATTTGAAATTATGTCCTGCAATTCTGTTTGGTTAGACAACATAAATGTGAATTATTTCATGCCCTATTTTCTTCCCAACTATCCATTGCACCTGTCTATCTTACAATGTTTGTACATTCAATTACTTTTCTTGTTTATCAGCCATTTCAATTGGAGGGGTGATGGCAGTATCTGTGGGAGTAAAAACACGGTCTTCAGAAAAGATCATGCTACCTGTCGATGGAGATAGAACCACGGTTGTACTTGCCCAAGAACCAGCCCCACCACACATAACCCAGACTCACGTAGATTGTACCCCTACCCAGTTGGACAGAGAACCAGCTACACCCCTTCTAACCCCAACCCCAGCAGATAGTAACCCAGTTCCCATTGACACAACACCGTCTCCGCCAAAGAGCACCCAAACACGAGCAGTTAGTAAGGCAACTGCAGTGCCTAAAGCACGAGGACCACCACTCCGAACCCCAAGTCAACGCTTAAAGCAGCAGAAGAATTGTTCTCAGGTCAGGTTCCATAGCTATGGTTCATACTACTTTGCTCTTGCATCACTGTATTTACTCATACCAACTAATTTAAAATTTGAAGGATGCAATTGAAACTCCAATGGTGCAACAGGTATGTTTTAAACCTGTTTCTTTAACGTGTTTGCTGTTGTAACTTGCTCTATGTTGATTTCAGTTTCAATTGAATAAACAGTTATGTTCTCATGCCATGCACATTACAAGTGTTGTTATTGCTATGTAGTTTCCCACACTTATATTCTGTCTATGTTGCTTTATCTTAAATAGATATGATTCGAACTGTATCTATCTTGATTTGGCAACATAAACTAGAATGATATAAACCATACTGCATAGATATATGTTTGTTTCATGTTGTTATCATGTCCACCTTACTACTGAACTGGTTTACCAAAATGAGTTTCATATACTACATTGTAAACATGTGATGTGTTTGTTTGTTTCTCCTTTAGAACGCGGATAAAATATTGGAGAAGAGTACCCCGTTATGCAATGGTAAAGGAAGTAATGCAGATCAGGTTCAAGATAGTGAGACATCCCTGTTGTTCTCCAAGAAAGCTGATAAAAACTATATTGAAGACACTGAGACAACCCCAAAGTCCTGTCTTGATGTAGTGTTCGAGTTACTGGCTACTACTGCTGGCACCAGCTCTTCGAACTCGCTGCCTGAATCAGTTCGGCTTCTTGAGTCTCAACTTCAAGTTGAAAGACATCGATCAGATGTTATGCGAGAGGAAGCCGAAGGACTGAAGAAGTCCCTGCAGAATTCAGATGCATACTTTCTGGTGCAACAACAAGTGCTGGAGGATTTAAGCGCCAAACAAGAGAAAGTTAATAAGCTTGCTAAACATCTTGCCAGCATTATGGGTACCCAGGATATTGTTTCTTGAGCTCTTATGAAGTGGTTTCAGTTCTGGACTTGTTTTGCCGCGGCGTTTATATGCTGCTTTGTTCCCTATATTTGCGCTTGTGGCGAACTTTGATGCCCAGTGGATGTAATATGTGTAATAGCCATGATAGCCTAGCGTAAGTTGCTTGCTTATTTATTTCCGTTGTCTTGTTTATTTGTCTTCTTGTAGTCAGTGCAGTTCTTTTTCCGCGGTTTGCTAGTGGCCGCAATAACCTATTTTTTAAAACTAGGCCACATTAACAATGGGCTACATATTTACTGTAGTTAACATGGGCCTCCTACGGGCCGTAGAAACAATGGGCCTTCTACGGGGCGTAGACACAATGGGCCTTCTACGGGTCGTATCATCAATGGGCCTTCTACGGGCCGTATGATCGGTTGGCCAAACATGGGCCAATAACAGACCACATTATGGCCGTAAATGGGCTAGAGTTGAAATCGTCCGTTAATGGGCCGACCAAAACGGGTTGTCGTTAATAGGCCGTATTTGATGACGCTATGAAAACATCACAACGTATTAACGGGCCGACTGTAACCATGGGCTGTATTTAGCCCACAAGCAAAAAATGACAGTAACGGGCCGAAAGTAAACAAATGCTGGATATGAGCCCAAGAATAAATGGGCCCTGAGAAGGCCGAAAGATAACATGGGCTGGAAACGACCCAACAGAATATTGGGCCTTTAATGGGTATAAAGTGATACACTATTCATTACGGGCCAGTTTTACCACGGGCCATTAATGGGCCGAGGGTTACTAAGGGCCTCATATGGGCCAAAAGACGTCATGAGCCATACATGGGTCGGAAGTTAAAATGGGCTGGAATTATATTGGACGGCCCATATGACGCTACTGGGCCTAATTAGGATAGGCCATAAACGGGCCCTGGGTTAGCGGGTTGTAAATGGGCTATATGCAAACAGGCTATTAACAGGCTTGCCGTGGGCCAACCCGCCACCTTTTGACCAAGTCAAACGGACCGGCCTTTTCACAGGAATGGGCCTCTGTTGGGTTGTGCCACGTGTCGACATATCATAGGCACTTTGGGTCCAATGAGTGGATGACATATGTCCCAACGGTGAGCCCACACGTGTTTCCTCCAGCCAATGATGATTTTACACGTGGAAAATCCCCATTGGCCGGGGCTGTTAACGGGTTATCAGATCCAAAACCGGACCCGATGGCTTAACGGCGTTCCGTTACGGTGGATGCCACGTGTCGGTCACCCTTGACGAAAGCACTTCGGTGACGCGCGATTTATCGTCATGGAAGTGGACACTTCCGTGATGATAATTTTGGTAATGTCATGGAACACTTCTACGACAGCACAAGTATGACTATCTTGATTATGTCATAAATTTGTCATGGATGTACATGCATGATAGAAAATGTGACCTACTTTGACAAACACGTATCATCATGGAAGTGTATTTTTTTGTAGTGAGCTCCTATGACCTTCCTCGCGAAGTACATGTCTTCGTACACCTCCTCGGCACGATGACGTGCCCGCCCCCAAAGCTTCGCCGCCTCCTTTTCCAGGAGGCATCACGGGCTTCACAGGCCGCCTGGTACCTTGCTTCCTCCTCTGCCATCTCCTTCTTGAACGCCACTTGCCTGGCTCTCTTAGCCGGCAGCAGCGACTTCCACAGACAAAGATTGTACTGGCCCCAAAACCAACCCAAAGTCGGGGGGTCCGGTGCAACCTCGTTAGGCAGCGCGTAGGGGTCCTCGTTGCTGCTATTCGAGTGAGCGTCCTCGGGGGGCGGCGACTCCTCGTCGGCGCGTGGGCAGACCGGTGATGCCATGGCAGAGATCTATGAGAGAGGGGGGGCGAGCGAGGGGAGGATGTAGATGAGAATGCAGGCCGGACGACTTGAGCAAGGGAGTATTTATTGGCGGCCGGAATCTAGATCGACGGGGACAGTACACACGCCGGTCGCCGGAATTTACGAGTACTGTAGTTTGAATTACACACGATTCCCGCAGTAAAATTCATGTGTGAACATAATAGCTGATGGTTTCCAATACAGAACCGTGTCTGATTAATGATCCCCGCCACTCACCTACCAAACCTCGAGCCGCGAGATAGAGTGCCAATCGTGTGGGGGCCGGTTGTCTTGCCAGATCTTTACATTTTCTTTTTTGAACACCGGATATTTACATAGTTTGATGATTTTTAACTCGCACACAAGTACACAAAATATAATTTTTCAAACCGTTATGGTTAGGCGTTGCATGTAGATGTAGTTCAAATTTGAATTTTGGTCATTAAATGGTTAGAAAATCACTTAAATGTCTTTAAAAGGTCAAATGACCCGTGAAATTTTCCAAATTTCCACATGACTGTTGTATTAGTGCACGTTAAACATAGAAAAAAATTGTAGGCTGTAAGAGGAAGCTATCTCCCGTTCGTCATCAAACATGCATTGTTCCCTCTCAGAAGCACGAACCTTCTAGTGAGTTGCTCCAGTTTGTGAGGGGTGTGTGTCCAAACTTTCGTCAAACAGGCCAATTTTTTACCACATCATGTTGGTGGCATGACATTAAATCAATCAAGGTTTCATGTGTTTTTTGATTATTTTTAAATTTTCTGGAATTAAAACGAGAGGGGAGAGTGTCGTCCACATACCCTTGTAGACCGTAAGCGGAAGCGTTGTGACAACGCGGTTGATGTAGGCGTACGTATTCACGATCGACCGATCCTAGTATCGAACGTACGGCACCTCCGCGACCTGCACATGTTCAGCTCGGTGACGTCCCATGAACTCATGATCCAGTAGAGCTTCGAGGGAGAGTTCCATCAGCACGACGGCGTGATGACGGTGTTGATGAAGCTACCGACGCAGGGCTTCGCCTAAGCACCGCTACGATATGACCGAGGTGGATTATGGTGGAGGGGGGCACCGCACACGGCTAAAAGATCAATGATCAACTTGTGTGTCATGGGATGCCCCCCGCCCCCGTATATAAAGGAGCAAGGAGGGGAGGCCGGACGGCCCTAGGAGGGCGCGCCCAGAGGAGGAGTCCTCCTCCTAGTGGGAGTAGGACTCCCCTTTCCTAGTCACTAGGAGGGGGAGGAAGGAGTGGGAGAGGGGAAAGGCAAGGGGGGCGTCGCCCGCCCTTCCTTGTCCTATTCGGACTCAAGGGGAGGGGGCACGCGGCCTGCCCTGGCAGGCCTCTCTCTCTCTCCACTAGGGACCATTAAGGCCCATTAGTCCCCGGGGGGTTCCGGTAACCCCTCCGGCACTTCGGTTTTCTCCGAGATCACCCGAAACCCTTCTGGTGTCCGAATTTAGCTGTCCAATATATCAATCTTTATGTCTCGACCATTTCGAGACTCCTCGTCATGTCCGTGATCACATCCGGGACTCCGAACTACCTTCGGTACATACTTTCACTAGTGTAAGTCCTCTCAACAATACTAACATAATTGGATCATAAAACTATCCCTCAACATGCAACAAAGAGTCACTCCAAAGTCACTAATAGCGGAGAACGAACAAAGAGATTATGGTAGGGTACGAAACCACCTCAAAGTTATTCTTTCCAATCAATCCGTTGGGCTATTCCTATAAGTGTCACAAACAGCCCTAGAGTTCGTACTAGAATAACACCTTAAGATACAAATCAACCAAAACCCTAATGTCACCTAGATACTCCAATGTCACCTCAAGTATCCGTGGGCATGATTATATGATATGCATCACACAATCTCAGATTCATCTATTCAACCAACACAAAGGACCTCAAAGAGTGCCCCAAAGTTCTACCGGAGAATCACAACGAAAACGTGTGCTAACCCCTATGCATAGGTTCATGGGCGGAACCCGCAAGTTGGTCACCAAAACATACATCAAGTGAATCACATGATATCCCATTGTCACCACAGATATCCACGGCAAGACATACATCAAGTGTTCTCAAATATTTAAAGACTCAATCTGATAAGATAACTTCAAAGGGGAAACTCAATTCATTACAAGAGAGTAGAGGGGGGAAGAAACATCATAGGATCCAAATATAATAGCAAAGCTCGCGATACATCAAGATCGTATCACCTCAAGAACACGAGAGAGAGAGAGATCAAACACATAGCTACTGGTACATACCCTCAGCCCCGAGGGAGAACTACTCCCTCCTCGTCATGGAGAGCACTGGGATGATGAAGATGGCCACTGGAAAGGGATTGGCCCCTTCGGCAGGGTGCCGGAACGGGTCTAGATTGGCTTTCGGTGCCTACGGAGGCTTCTGGTGGCGGAACTCCCGATCTATTGTGCGTTCTGGAAGTTTTACGATACGTAGGTATATATGGGTACAAGAGCTACGTCGGTGGACCGAAGGGGAGGGCACGAGGCAGGGGGGCGCGCCCCAGGGGGTGGGCGCGCCCCTACCCTCGTGAGCACCTCCTTCATCTTCTGACGTAGGGTCCAAGTCTATCCGGTAGGTTTCCTTCCAAAAATAACTTCTCCAGTTGATTTCGTTCCGTTTTGACTCCGTTTGATATTCCTTTTCCTCGAAACACTGAAATAGGCATAAAACAGCAAATCTGGGTTGGGCCTCCGGTTAATAGGTTAGTCCCAAAACTAATATAAAAGTGGAAAATAAAGCCCAATATTGCCCAAAACAGTAGATAATATAGCATGGAGCAATCAAAAATTATAGATAAGTTGGAGACGTATCAGCATCCCCAAGCTTAATTCCTGCTCGTCCTCGAGTAGGTAAATGATAAAAACAGAATTTTTGATGCGGAGTGCTACTTGGCATAATTTCAATGTGATTCTTCTTAATTGTGGTATATGAATATTCAGATCCATAAGATTCAAGACAAAAGTTCATATTGACATAAAAATAATAATAATTCAAGCATACTAACTAAGCAATTATGTCTTCTCAAAATAACATGGCCAAAGAAAGCTATCCCTACAAAATCATATAGTCTGGCTATGCTCTATCTTCACCACATAAAATATTTAAATCATGCACAACCCTGATGACAAGCCAAGCAATTGTTTCATACTTTTGATGTTCTCAAACTTTTTCAATCTTCACGCAATACATGAGCGTGAGCCATGGATATAACACTATAGGTGGAATAGAGTGGTGGTTGGGGAGAAGACAAAAAGGGGGAAGATAGTCTCACATAAACTAGGCGTATCAACGGGCTATGGAGATGCCCATCAATAGCTATCAATGTGAGTGAGTAGGGATTGCCATGCAACGGATGCACTAGAGCTATAAATGTATGAAAGATCAACAAAAGAAACTAGTGGGTGTGCATCCAACTCGCTTGCTCACAAAAACCTAGGGCATTTTGAGGAAGCCCATCATTGGAATATACAAGCCAAGTTCTATAATGAAAGATTCCCACTAGTATATGAAAGTGACAACATAGGAGACTCTCTATCATGAAGATCATGGCGCTACTTTGAAGCACAGGTGTGGTAAAAGGATAGTAGCATTGTCCCTTCTCTCTTTTTTTCTCATTTTTTATTTTTTTATTTGGGCCTTTTCTCTTTTTTATGGCCTCTTTTCTCTTTTTTTATTTGGGCTTCTTTGGCCTCTTTTATTTATTTAGTTTCGTCCGGAGTCTCATCCCGACTTGAGGGGGAATCATAGTCTCCATCATCCTTTCCTCACTGGGACAATGCTCTAATAATGATGATCATCACACTTTTATTTACTTACAACTCAAGAATTACAACTCGATACTTAGAATGAGATATGACTCTATATGAATGCCTCCGGCGATGTACCGGGATGTGCAATGATGCATGAGTGACATGTATGAAAGAATTATGAACGGTGGCTTTGCCATAAATACGATGTCAACTACATGATCATGCAAAGCAATATGACAATGATGAAGCGTGTCATAATAAATGGAATGGTGGAAAGTTGCATGGCAATATATCTCGGAATGGCTATGGAAATGCCATAATAGGTAGGTATGGTGGCTGTTTTGAGGAAGGTATATGGTGGGTTTATGGTACCGGCGAAAGTTGCGCGGTACTAGAGAGGCTAGCAATGGTGGAAGGGTGAGAGTGCGTATAATCCATGGACTCAACATCAGTCATAAAGAACTCACATACTTATTGCAAAAATCTATTAGTTATCGAAACAAAGTACTACGCGCATTCTCCTAGGGGGATAGATTGGTAGGAAAATACCATCGCTCGTCCCCGACCGCCACTCATAAGGAAGGCAATCAATAAATAAATCATGCTCTGACTTCATCACATAATGGTTCACCATACGTGCATGCTACAGGAATCACAAACTTCAACACAAGTATTTCTCAAATTCACAACTACTCAACTAGCATGACTCTAATATCACCATCTCCATATCTCAAAACAATTATCAAGTATCAAACTTCTCATAGTATTCAACACTCTATATGAAAGTTTTTACTATTCTTGGATGCCTAGCATATTAGGATTATTTAAGAAAATTACCATGCTATTTAAGACTCTCAAAGTAATCTAAGTGAAGCATGAGAGTTCGTCTATTTCTTCAAAATAAAACTACCACCATGCTCTAAAAGATATAAGTGAAGCACTAGAGAAAATGACAAACTACTCCGAAAGATATAAGTGAAGATCAATGAGTAGTCGAATAATTATGCAACTATGTGAAGACTCTCTAACATTTAATAATTTCAGATCTTGGTATTTTATTCAAACATCAAGCAAAGCAAAAGAAAATGACATTCTAAGAATAGCAAACATCATGTGAAGAAGCTAAAACTTAGGATCAACCGATACTAACTGATTTTTGTTGAAGAAGAAAGGTGGGATGCCAACCGGGGCATCCCCAAGCTTACACGCTTGAGACTTCTTGAAATATTATCTTGGGGTGACTTGGGCATCCCCAAGCTTGAGCTTTTGTGTCTCCTTAATTCCTCTCATATCACGGTCTCCCTAAATCTCAAAAGCTTCATCCACACAAAACTCAACAAGGACTCGTGAGATAAGTTAGTATAAACCATTGCAAAAATCTTATCATACTCTACTGTAGAAAATCACTAAAATTATTATTCAACATTGCATACTAAATTCCTCTGCATATTTAATAGTCCTATCCTCAAATAGAATCATTAAAGAAGCAAACATATGCAAACAATGCAAACATAACAGCAATCTGCCTAAACAGGATAGTCTGTAAAGAATGCTGCAACATCCATACTTCCCTAGATCCAAAAATTATGAAATAAAATTACCACTGTAGTAAATTTATCATAGCTTAATATGCAAAAGGTTTCAACATTTTATCACATTCTGACTTTTCTAGGGAATTATTGCAACAGCGGTAAACTTTCTGTTTTCAAACAGCAACGTGTATACTTGTAACATAGGCATAGTAAAGACTATCAATGCCACTTTTATTGAAGTAAAAGATGCAAAACATTATTCTAAATAAAATCAAGCAAATCCTAACAAAATAAATTGACGCTCCAAGCAAAACACATATCGTGTGGCGAATAAAAATATAGCTCCAAGTAAAGTTACCGATGAACGAAGACGAAAGAGGGGATGCCTTCCGGGGCATCCCCAAGCTTAGGCTCTTGGTTGTCCTTGAATATTACCTTGGGGTGCCTTGGGAATCCCCAAGCTTAGGCTCTTGCCACTCCTTATTCCATAATCCATCGAATCTTTACCCAAAACTTGAAAACTTCACAACACAAAACTTAAAGTAGAAAACTCATGAGCTCCGTTAGTATAAGAAAATAAATCACCACTTCAAGGTACTGCAATGAACTCATTATTTATTTATATTGGTTTTAAACCTACTGTATTACAACTCCTCTATGGTTTATAAACTATTTTACTAGCCATAGATTCATCAAAATAAGCAAACAACACACAAAAAACAGAATCTGTCAAAAACAGAACAGTCTGTAGTAATCTGGATCAAACGTATACTTATGGAACTCATAAAATTCTTAAATAAATTTCTGGACCTGAGGAATTTATCTATTAATCATCTTCAAAAATAATTAACTAAATATCACTCTCCAAATAAAAATGGCAGCAGTTCTCGTGAGCGCTAAAGTTTCTGTTTTTTTACAGCATGATCAACAAGACTTTCCTCAAGTCTTCCCAAAGGTTCTACTTGGCACAAACACTAAGTAAAAGCATAAAACCACATCTAAACAGAGGATAGATGAATTATTTATTACTAAACAGGAACAAAAAGCAAGGGACAAAAATAAAATTGGGTTGCCTCCCAACAAGCGCTATCGTTTAATGCCCCTAGCTAGGCATGATGATTTCAATCATGCTCACATAAAGGATAAGAATTGGAACATAAAGAGAGCATCATGAAGAATATGACTAACACATTTAAGTCTAACCCACTTACTATGCATAGGGATTTTGTGAGCAAACAACTTATGGGAGCAATAATCAACTAGCATAGGAAGGCAAAACAAGCATAACTTCAAAACTTTAAGCACATAGAGAGGAAACTTGATATTATTGCAATTTCTACAAGCATATGTTCATCCCTCATAATAATTTTCAGTAGCATCATGAATGAATTCAACAATATAACCAGCACCTAAAGCATTCTTTTCATGATCTACAAGCATAGGAAATTTACTACTCTCCACATAAGCAAATCTATTCTCATCAATAGTAGTGGGAGCAAACTCAACAAAATAACTATCATGTGATTGAAAATTATGATCAAGATGAAAAGTTTCATGGTTATCATTGTTTTTAAAAGCATATGTGTCATCACAATAATCATCATAGATAGGAGGCATGCTTCCATCATAATAAATTTGCTCATCAAAGCTTGGGGGACAAAAAATATCATCTTCATCAAACATAGCTTCCCCAAGCTTGTGGCTTTGCATATCATTAGCATCATGGATATTCAAAGAATTCGTACTAACAACATTGCAATCATGCTCATCATTCAAATATTTAGTGCCAAACATTTTATAGATTTCTTCTTCTAGCACTTGAGCACAATTATCCTTCCCATCATACTCACGAAAGATATTAAAAAGGTGAAGCATATGAGACAAACTCAATTCCATTTTTTTATAGTTTTCTTTTATAAACTAAACTAGTGATAAAACAAGAAACTAAAAGACTTGATTGCAAGATCTAAAGATATACCTTCAAGCACTCACCTCCCCGGCAACACGCCAGAAAAGAGCTTGATGTCTACTACACAACCTTCTTCCTGTAGACGTTATTGGGTCTCCAAGTGCAGAGGTTTGTAGGACAGTAGCAAATTTCCCTCAAGTGGCAGACCTAAGGTTTATCAATCCGTAGGAGGCGTAGGATGAAGATGGTCTCTCTCAAGCAACCCTGCACCAAATAACAAAGAGTCTCTTGTGTCCCCAACACACCCAATACAATGGTAAATTGTATAGGTGCACTAGTTCGGCGAAGAGGTGGTGATACAAGTGGTATACGGATAGTAGATAAAGGTATTTGTAATCTGAAATTATAAAAACAGCAAGGTAACAAGTAATAAAAGTGAGCGTAAATGGTATTGCAATGCTAGGAAACAAGGCCTAGGGTTCATACTTTCACTAGTGTAAGTCCTCTCAACAATACTAACATAATTGGATCATAAAACTATCCCTCAACATGCAACAAAGAGTCACTCCAAAGTCGCTAATAGCGGAGAACAAACGAAGAGATTATGGTAGGGTATGAAACCACCTCAAAGTTATTCTTTCCAATCAATCCGTTGGGCTATTCCTATAAGTGTCACAAACAGCCCTAGAGTTCCTACTAGAATAACACCTTAAGATACAAATCAACCAAAACCCTAATGTCACCTAGATACTCCAATGTCACCTCAAGTATCCGTGGGCATGATTATATGATATGCATCACACAATCTCAGATTCATCTATTCAACCAACACAAAGGACCTCAAAGAGTGCCCCAAAGTTCTACCGGAGAATCACGACGAAAACGTGTGCCAACCCCTATGCATAGGTTCATGGGCGGAACCCGCAAGTTGGTCACCAAAACATACATCAAGTGAATCACGTGATATCCCATTGTCACCACAGATATCCACGGCAAGACATACATCAAGTGTTCTCAAATATTTAAAGACTCAATCCGATAAGATAACTTCAAAGGGGAAACTCAATTCATTACAAGAGAGTAGAGGGGGGAAGAAACATCATAGGATCCAAATATAATAGCAAAGCTTGCGATACATCAAGATCGTATCACCTCAAGAACACGAGAGAGAGAGAGATCAAACACATAGCTACTGGTACATACCCTCAGCCCCGAGGGAGAACTACTCCCTCCTCATCATGGAGAGCACCGGGATGATGAAGATGGCCATAGGAGAGGGATTTCCCCTCCGGCAGGGTGCCGGAACGGGTCTAGATTGGCTTTCGGTGGCTACGGAGGCTTCTGGCGGCAGAACTCCCGATCTATTGTGCATTCTGGAAGTTTTACGATACGTAGGTATATATGGGTACAAGAGGTACGTCGGTGGACTGAAGGGGGGGCACGAGGCAGGGGGGCGCGCCCCAGGGGGTGGGCGCGCCCCTACCCTCGTGAGCACCTCCTTCATCTTCTGACGTAGGGTCCAAGTCTATCTGGTAGGTTTCCTTCCAAAAATAACTTCTCCAGTTGATTTCGTTCCGTTTTGACTCCGTTTGATATTCCTTTTCCTCGAAACACTGAAATAGGCATAAAACAGCAAATCTGGGCTGGGCCTCCGGTTAATAGGTTAGTCCCAAAAATAATATAAAAGTGGAAAATAAAGCCCAATATTGCCCAAAACAGTTGATAATATAGCATGGAGCAATCAAAAATTATAGATACGTTGGAGACGTATCAGCCAACTCAACAAGTACCATCGAAGACACCTGTAGAGCATCTTTATAATCACCCAGTTACGTTGTGACGTTTGGTAGCACACAAATTGTTCCTTTGGTATTCAGGAGTTGCATAATCTCATAGTCATAGGAACATGTATAAGTCATGAAGAAAGCAATAGCAATATACTAAACGATCAAATGCTAAGCTAAAGGAATGGGTCAAGTCAATCACATCATTCTCTAATGATGTGATCCCGTTAATCAAATGACAACTCATGTCTATGGTTAGGAAACTTAACCATCTTTGATTCAACGAGCTAGTCAAGTAGAGGCATACTAGTGACACTTTGTTTGTCTATGTATTCACACATGTACTAAGTTTCTGGTTAATACAATTCTAGCATGAATAATAAACATTCATCATTATATAAGGAAATATAAATAACAACTTTATTATTGCCTCTAGGGCATATTTCCTTCAGTCTCCCACTTGCACTAGAGTCAATAATCTAGATTACATAGTAATGATTCTAACACCCATGGAGTCTTGGTGCTGATCATGGTTTGCTCATGAGAGAGGCTTAGTCAACGGGTCTGCAACATTCAGATCTGTATGTATCTTGCAAATCTCTATGTCTCCCTCCTTGACTTGATCGCGGATGGAATTGAAGCGTCTCTTGGTGTGCTTGGTTCTCTTGTGAAATCTGGATTCCTTTGCCAAGACAATTGCACCAGTATTGTCACAAAAGATTTTCATTGGACCCGATGCACTAGGTATGACACCTAGATCAGATATGAACTCCTTCATTTGCTGCTTCCGAAGCAGCTATGTACTCTGCTTCACACGTAGATCCCGCCACGACGCTTTGCTTAGAACTGCACCAACAGACAGCTCCACCGTTCAATATAAACATGTATCTGGTTTGTGACTTAGAGTCATCTGGATCAGTGTCAAAGCTTGCATCGACGTAACCATTTACGACGAGCTCTTTGTCACCTCCATAAACGAGAAACATATCCTTAGTCCTTTTCAGGTATTTCAGGATGTTCTTGACCGCTGTCCAGTGATCCACTCCTGGATTACTTTGGTACCTCCCTGCTAAACTAATAGCAAGGCACACATCAGGTCTGGTACACAGCATTGCATACATGATAGAGCCTATGGCTGAAGCATAGGGAACACCTTTAATTTTTTTCTCTATCTTCTGAAGTGGTCGGGCATTGAGTCTGACTCAACTTCACACCTTGTAACACAGGCAAGAATCCGTTCTTTGCTTGATCCATTTTGAACTTATTCAGAACTTTATCAAGGTATGTGCTTTGTGAAAGTCCAATTAAGCGTCTTGATCTATCTCTATAGATCTTGATGCCCAATATATAAGCAGCTTTACCGAGGTCTTTCATTGAAAAACTCTTATTCAAATATCCTTTCATGCTATCCAGAAATTCTATATCATTTCCAATCAACAATATGTCATCCACATATAATATTAGAAATGCTACAGAGCTCCCACTCACTTTCTTGTAAATACAGACTTCTCCAAAAGTCCATATAAAACCATATGCTTTGATCACACTATCAAAACGTTTATTCCAACTCTGAGATGCTTGCACCAGTCCATAGATGGATCGCTAGAGCTTACACACTTTGTTAGCATCCTTTGGATCGATAAAACCTTCAGGTTGCATCATATACAACTCCTCTTCCAGAAATCCATTCAGGAATGCAGTCTTTACATCCATTTGCCAAATGTCATAATCATAAAATGCAGCAATTGCTAACATGATTCAGACGGACTTAAGCATCGCCATGGGTGAGAAAGTCTCATCGTAGTCAACTCCTTGAACTTTTCGAAAACCTTTCGCAACAAGTTGCGCTTTGTAGACTGTAACATTACCGTTAGCGTCAGTCTTCTTCTTGAAGATCCATTTATTCTCGATGGCTTGCCAATCATCGGGTAAGTCAACCAAAGTCCACACTTTGTTCTCATACATGGATCCCATCTCAGATTTCATGGCCTCAAGCCATTTTGCGGAATCTGGGCTCATCATCGCTTCCTCATAGTTCGTAGGTTCGTCATGGTCAAGTAACATGACCTCAAGAACAAGATTACCGTACCACTTTGGTGCGGATCTTACTCTGGTTGACCTACGAGGTTCGGTAGTAACTTGATCTAAAGTTACATGATCATCATCATTAGCTTCCTCACTAATTGGTGTAGGAGTCACAGGAACGGATTTCTATGATGAACTACTTTTCAATAAGGGAGCAGGTACAGTTACCTCATCAAGTTCTACTTTCCTCCCACTCACTTCTTTCGAGAGAAACTCCTTCTCTTGAAAGGATCCGTTCGTAGCAACGAATGTCTTGCCTTCAGATCTGTGATAGAAGGTGTACCCAACAGTCTCCTTTGGGTATCCTATGAAGACACATTTCTCCGATTTGGGTTCGAGCTTATCAGGTTGAAGCTTTTTCACATAAGCATTGCAACCCCAAACTTTAAGAAACGACAACTTTGGTTTCTTGCCAAACCACAGTTCATAAGGCGTCGTCTCAACGGATTTAGATGGCGCCCTATTTAACATGAATGCAGCCGTCTCTAAAGCATAACCCCAAAATGATAGCGGTAAATCAGTAAGAGACATCATAGATTGCACCATATCTAGTAAAGTACGATTACGACGTTCGGACACACCATTATGTTGTGGTGTTCCAGGTGGCATGAGTTGAGAAACTATTCCGCATTGTTTCAAATGAAGACCAAACTCGTAACTCAAATATTCTCCTCCACTATCAAATCGTAGAAACTTTATTTTCTTGTTATGATGATTTTCCACTTCACTCTGAAATTCTTTGAACTTTTCAAATGTTTCAAACTAATGTTTCACCAAGTATATATACCCATATCTGCTCAAATTGTAACATCCCAAATTTTCAATTTGGAATGTTATACACTAGATCATCATTGCATACTATATTTTATTGCATTTTGGTTGATCCTAGAAAATTCTACGCAACTCAAGGACCCTCGGAGAGAGTTGGGGATTTCGCTATTTTCATATTTGAGTTTTCTCAAATTTTGAAAATAGGATCATTTGATTTTATTTATTTTATCTTCAATTATTTCTATTACAAAAATATGAGAGAGGGAATAAAATGACTTTCCCAAAATAAAGAAATATTGAGGATTTAATAATAAAATCAAATAAGATTTTATTTTGGTTTTATTTGCTATTTTATTTGAATTTAGGAAACATGCGCGTTTTTCAAAATTGCATTTAGGCCCCAAATAAATGTTCATCTTGTGCGGCCTGATTTTAGAAGCCGGAGAAAATTTATTTCGGAATTTTTGGAGTCCGCTTAGTATTCCTTTTTTTTCTGAGCATAACTATTTAAAAAACGCAAACCAACCTATCGGGTCGTGTCCGACCCGGACACCTGGCCCGGCCGGCCTTATAATCCGGGGGAGGAGCCCAGCCGAGCCCCAAACCCTAGCGCCCCAACCCTAGCGCCGCCGCCGCCCCTCGCCGCCTGCCGGAACCGGAGCCGCCGCTCGCCGGAGGTTGCCCCTGCCCGCCGTCGGTTTTTCTTGAAAAACCGTTCGGTTTTTCGTCGGTTTTTTGTTCGGTTTTTTAGATTCGTTTTTTAATAGATCGGTTTTTCCGGTTTATTTTATTTAGCGAGAGTTCGCTCGTTCGTTCGTTTTAAGGAACGCGTTCATCGTTTAGATCCAGATAAGGAACGTTCGTTCGTTAATCTGTTCGTCGTTTTTCTTTTTCTCGGATTAAATCCGCGATTTTCTGATCGCGATTCCTGATCTGATTTTTGTTCTAGTATAACTTTTCGCTCGTTTATTGGAATCAGGCGATTCAAGCGCCTGGAGTTTTGTCTCGAAACCCTCTTTCCGTTTAACCAACTCAAACAAGTTTTTGTCACTGTAAAAAATTGCCCTAGATCCAGATTAGTCAACGAAGCCTGTTTCTTTTGCCGTTTGTCTTTCGTTGCTTCGTTCGATTTGATTCTTTTTGCCAACCGGAGTTCTTAAGTTGAACTTTCTGGTTAGATCTCTTATTCGAGTTTTACCCGTGCATTAGTTGAGTACTTATTGTATGCTTGTTTGTTTGCGATAGAGTACCCGGAGTGCGCCGCTTGCTACTTCGAATCGCTAAGTTTTGCGGACCATCAGCAAGGCAAATAACACTTTGATCATACCTCCTACTACCGAGTTTTTATTGCATTAGATCATTCCTCACACATTGCATGATTAGGATCTAATTAAATTGTGGGTTTGGGAAGTAGATGAGGTAGTACCTATCACCTGTTTTATTATCAAACCTCTGGGAGTTACTTCTACGTTTGCTTATTATGCCATGCTATGCTAGTAGACGTGGATTGGGTGAGTGTATCCATGACAGATGTGAGATTGTTAAATTAATGGTTTATCTAAGGTGGCAACTTAAATACACATCTGGGTGGATTAAGGCATCTGGGTATTCCAGTGATTGCTTGTTTTTCTTTTGGACCGCCACCCAAGCTCAAAGGGATCATGAGATTATTCATACTAGAAACTTCCGTGTGCAGCCACAAGCTACTATGGGCTCTAGCGTAGTTGATTAAGTTGTGCGAACTCTTACAGTGCTAGACTAGCAGATGTAGGGGAAAGTAGGTGTAACGGTCTACCCGATCGTAAGGTGCTAGCGCTTCTGAAAGACTATGTCTCGGGTCATCCGTTTCTCAAACACCATGTAGTGCGAGAATCCCAACGGAGGAGATCGATTCTTGTGGGGAAAAGTGTGCAAATCTCTGCAGAGTGTATAAACTAATCATGGTTAGCCGTGTCCCCGGTTATGGACATCTTGAGTATCTAGTACCTGGATTATCATGTGAATCTCATCATGTTACTCTAATTAATTTTGTTGGGTTTTGTTTAATGATGATGCTTAATTGGGATTGAGAATGCTGTCAACCATTCTCAATGTTTAACAACTACCATGATAGTTAAATAAAATTTATTCCTTTGCAGTAGGGAAAAATTGGCTTTACGCAAAACTGTAACCATAGAGCTTTCCACCAGCCAAATATTCATATGGTATAGCCTATTTCTTTCATTGCTCTTTATGTGTTACATTGCCAGCATATTCCATGTGCTGACCCGTTTCGGGCTGCAACGTTCATGTTGTAGACTTTTCAGACGATGATTAAGGTGCCTTTAGGTCATGGTTCTATACTCAGTGATGCCATTGGAGTTGATGGACTCACTTATCTTCCAAGCCTTCCGCTGTTATCGTTATTAGATGGCCTTAAGCCATATTTATTGTAATAAGTTCTCTTTTGAGGCACTCGATGTAATAAGTGTGTGATTGCTACTCTATTATAAATCCTTCAAGTACTATGTGGTGTCAGCATTACTAATCCAGGGATGACACCTGAGCACAGAGATTAGACTGTTTGAGGTCTGGTTGCTACAAGATGGTATCAGAGCACACACTGACTGTAGGACACGACCACTAAGCTAAAAGACCTAGATCACTACTCACTCTCTTCTCATTCTGACTTCTCATCTTTTCTGCTCTTTTAGGATGGCAGATGCAAGGAACAAGTTCACGCAACTGGATGAAGATACACCCTTTGGACGTCACTTGAAGGAAGTCACTAGATACCTAAACATAGGAGTACCAAGCTTCACCGGAACCTACAACGCCACTTTACCTGAAGAAGAGCGCTGGATGATTCAAGTTCAAGTTCCAGGAAGGACGTTCATGCTAGTCACTGAGCCCATAGAGTTTTCTTTCGATGCACCAACCTGGAGTCTAGGAAAGAGCATGGTAGCTCACATCGCCATGGGACGCATTGGAGAAGTTTACCGCAATGATCTCAAGGATACTATCTACCAGATGTGTGGGCGCCGAGATGAGCACTGGGAGATGATCAGCACCAGGAAGAATAGATCAATTGCAGCTTTTATCCAGGAGTTAAACTAGCACATTTGACGTCAGGAGAACTAGATGTTCGCCGACATGATAGATCTGAAGAAGGCAAGGACAAGAATCAAGGAACTGGAGGAAGAACTCAAGGCTACACGTGAAGATTATGAAGAGGAAATCGAAGTACTAGTGGACAAGAATGCCGACTTAACAATGAAGATCGGAATATTTATGGGAGGCCCTACACCAGTAGAGGAAGACGAAGAACCCAAGGAGATTCACCCAGAAGACTACATCATCATCGACGACACTGACTCGGATCCAGATGATAGCGACGATGACTATGTTGATGAAGCTGGAGCAGATATCATGGAGTCTGCAACCGAAGAATATTTCTAGTAGACCACCCAACAGTAGTAGTAGTCCATCATGTAAATATAGTAGTCCGAGCACTTTTGCAATAGTTAGATCGATCGTATGCCCTTGTTTGATTGAATGAAGTGAATTGTTTGCTTTTTCCTCATGTGCATATGGGTAGTGTTTTCTCTCTAGACCCCTCTCTATTCTTAAATCTCATCTTTTCTAAACCCTCAGATGCCTCCGAGATGTGACCCCAGATTTACCTTCCCACCGGAGCTTACCCAGTTGATCCAGCAGCAGAACACACTGATGCAGTTGCTAGTCCAGAATCAGAATCAAGGGAACAACAACAACAACCCACCACCACCACCACCACCACCTGTTGATCACTTAGCCCGTTTTCTTAGGCTGAATCCGCAGGTGTTTTCCAGTAGCATCGAGCCTATAGTAGCAGATGATTGGCTCCACAAGACAGCAAGGGAGTTGACCACGGCAGGATGCACAGATGCGGAAAAGGTGAAATTTGCCGCACATCAGCTTGAAGGACCCGCAGCATCATGGTGGGAGAATTTCACAGCCACTTACCCTATCGACACTGTCACATGGGACCAGTTTCAGCAGGCTTTTCGTACTACCCATGTTTCAGCAGGAGCTATGGCCATGAAGAAGTGTGAGTTTCGCAACTTGCGCCAAGGAGGATGGACAGTGGCCAGTATGTGGAGGACTTTAGTAAGCTAGCACGTTATGCTCCAGATGACGTAGCTATGGATGCAGCTAAGTAGGAGAAGTTTCTGGAAGGACTGAATGATGGGTTAAGCATGCAGTTGATGGTAGCAACCTTCAACAACTACCAGGAGTTGGTACATCATGCTCTCATGATTGAAGGGAAGCAACAGCAAATTGAGAACCACAAGAGGAAGTATGGACAAGGGAAGTACAATTCAGGAGCTCAGCAGAAGCCACGTTTTACCCCTAGACCAGGAGGACATTTTCAGCATACCCATGGAGGAGGTAGCTCGCACAATCACAATGGCACTAAGAATGGTAATGGGAATGGAGCAAGCAACGGCCAGAACCGCACCAACCCATCAACCCCAGCCAAGATAGACCTGAGCCAAGTCACTTGTTTCAAGTGCCAGAGACCGGACATTATGCCAATGAATGTCCTGAATCCCAGAATGGAAATGGCAATGGAAGCTCTGGGAAGAAGCCGAACCCTTTCAATAGGGGACAGGTGAACCACGTTAATGTGGAGGAGGTTGAAGAGCAGCCGGATGCAGTAATCGGTAAGTTTTTGGTTAAGTCATTTACTGCACTCGTTCTTTTTGATACCGGTGCATCGCATTCATACATATCAAGGGAATTTGTGGATAAGTATAACCTGCCCACCAAAGTTCTTAGAACACATATGTTAGTAAGCTCACCAGGAGCGGAGTATATGGCTAGTAAGGGATGTTTTCAAGTGCCATTGAGTATAGGTAGGCATGTGTTTCCCTCGGATTTGATCATTTTGGAATCACAAGGATTGGATGTAATTCTGGTTATGGATTGGTTGTCGATGTATGGAGGAAACATCAATTGCGCCAGTAAGTCAATTTTGCTTACCACCCCAGAAGGGAGAAGGATCAAGTATGTATCCCGGCATGTGCCGAAGAGGACTCAAGTAAATTGTTTAACATGAGTTGTGTAGGAGGAAGTACCAGTGGTGAAGGATTTCCCTGATGTATTTCCAGAAGAGTTGCCATGCATGCCACCGGATAGAGATATTGAGTTTTTGATTAAGCTTTTGCCAGGCACAGGGCCAATATCTAAGAGACCATATAGGATGCCCGCAAAGGATTTGGTGGACATTAAGAAGCAGATTAAGGAGTTACTGGATAAAGGTTATATTCGCCCAAGTTCTTCGCCTTGGGGATCGCCAGTACTTCTAGTGGAGAAGAAGGATGGATCGTTAAGGATGGTTGTTGATTATCGAGGATTGAATGAAGTAACCATAAAGAACAAGTACCCACTACCGATGGTCAATGATCTGTTTGATCGATTGCAAGGAGCTAAGGTATTTTCCAAGATCGACCTACCGTCAGGATACCATCAGTTAAAGATTCGAGAACAGGATATACCTAAGACGGCTTTTACCACCAGGTATGGGCTGTATGAGTATACCGTTATGTCATTTGGTCTGACTAATGCACCTGCATATTTTATGAAAATTATGAACAAGGTGTTTATGGAGTTTCTGGATAAGTTCGTCGTAGTGTTCATCGATGATATCCTGGTATACTCGAAGAGCGAAGAGGAGCATAAGGAGCACTTGCGTTTGGTACTTGGTAAGCTCAGAGAACATCAGTTATATGCCAAGTTTAGCAAATGTGAGTTTTGGTCAAAGGAAGTTGGATTTCTCGGACACGTTATATCCGGAGAAGGTATAGCAGTAGATCCCACTAAGGTTGACACTGTGACGAATTGTGAAGCCCCAACAACAGTGGGAGAGATCTGGAGTTTTCTTGGACTCGCAGGATACTACCGGAGATTTATTGAAAATTTCTCGAAGATTGCAGAGCCTATGACGGAGTTGTTGAAGAAGGATACCAAGTTCATATGGACTGAGGAATGTGAGGCCAGTTTCCAGGAGTTGAAGAAACGTTTGGTTACATCACCTGTGTTGATTTTGTTAGATCAGACCAAGGATTATGAGGTGTATTGCGACGCTTCACGTCGAGGACTTGGAGCAGTGCTTATGCAAGAAGGAAGAGTTATCTCATATGCCTCACGACAGCTCAAGCCTCATGAGTTGAATTATGCTACGCATGATTTGGAGTTAGCAGCCGTAATGCATGCATTGAAAACCTGGAGACACTTTCTCATTGGAAACCATTATGAGGTATACATGGATCACAATAGTTTGAAGTATATTTTCACACAGAAGGAGTTGAATCTCAGACAAAGGAGATGATTGGAGCTCATCAAGGATTATGACATGAGATTGCATTATCACCCCGGAAAGGCTAACGTAGTAGCTGACACGTTGAGCCGTAAAAGTCATGTCAACACCTTAATGACGGGAGCATTGGAGATTTAGTCTACTTTGATGGATAAGCTCAGAGAAGCTCAAAGGACTGACAAGGAGATTGCTTCTATTAAAGAGAAGATGAGCAAGGGAAAAGCTAAAGGATTTCGTGAGGATGAGCACAATACCTTATGGTTTGAAGACCGCGTGTATGTGCCTAATGATTCGGAGATCAGGAAGTTAATTCTGCAAGAGGCCCATGATTCACCATATTCGATTCACCCAGGAAATACCAATATGTATTTGGATTTGAAGGATATTTTCTAGTGGACCGGAATGAAGGATATTGCGGAGTATGTAGCAGTTTGTGATGTATGTCAGAGAGTAAAGGCAGAGCATCAGAAGCCGGCAGGATTGCTACAGCCATTGCCAATACCCGAATGGAAGTGGGATAAGTTAGGCTTGGATTTTATCACAGGATTGCCCAGAACTCGTTCAGGCTATGACTCGATTTGGGTTGTAGTCGATTGTTTGACAAAGGTAGCTCATTTCATTCCAGTGAAGACTACCTATGCTAATGCCAAGTTGGCAAAGATATACATGACCAGGATCGTATGTCTGCACGGAGTTCCAACTAGCATTGTATCAGATATAGGAACCCAATTTACCTCAAAGTTCTGGAATCAGTTGCATGAGACTTTGGGTAGCAGGCTAGAGTTCAGTACATCTTTCCATCCATAGACAGATGGACAGACCAAGAGAGTTAGATTTTGGAGGATATGCTGAGAGCTTGTGCGCTAGATTACGGATCTAGTTGGGACGAGAATTTGCCATATGCAGAGTTCTCTTATAACAATAGTTATCAATCCAGTTTGAAGATGGCCCCTTTCGAAGCCTTGTACGGAAGGAGGTGCAGGACCCCATTGTCGTGGGATGAAGTTGGAGACCGCCAGTTGTTTGGACCGGATCTGATTAAGGAGTCTGAACAGAAAGTGAAATTGATTCGCGATGGGCTCAATGTAGCCCAGTCCAGGTAGAAGAGCTATGCAGATTCTAAACACAAGGAGACAGTTTACGAAGTCGGAGACCGAGTTTATCTTCGAGTATCTCCACTTCGAGGAGTTAAGCGCTTTGGAGTTAAGGGAAAGTTAGTGCCACGTTTTGTAGGCCCATACAATGTTTCGGAGCGTATGGGAGAAGTAGCCTACAAGTTGGAGTTGCCCGAAGGATTGTCAGGAGTTCACGACGTGTTCCACGTTTCCCAGTTGAAGAAGTGCCACGTAGAGATGGATGATATACCGCTGAGAGATACAGTGCCGCTGGAAGCGATTCAGTTGGACAATGATTTGACCTATGAGGAGAAACCAGTTAAGATTCTAGAATATGCCAGTCAACTCACCCGCAGCAAGGTTATAAAGTTTTGCATAGTTTAGTGGAGCCACCACACGGAGGATGAAGCCACCTGGGAACGAGAGGAAGATTTGCTGAAGGACCACCCTCACCTATTTTCTAGCCAACCCGAATCTCGAGGATGAGATTCATCTTAAGGGGGATAGGTTTGTAACATCCCAAATTTTCAATTTGGAATGTTATACACTAGATCATCATTGCATACCATATTTTATTGCATTTTGGTTGATCCTAGAAAATTCTACGCAACTCAAGGACCCTCGGAGAGAGTTGGGGATTTCGTTATTTTCATACTTGAGTTTTCTCAAATTTTGAAAATTGGATCATTTGATTTTATTTATTTTATCTTCAATTATTCTATTACAAAAATATGAGAGAGGGAATAAAATGACTTCCCCAAAATAAAAAAATATTGAGGATTTAATAATAAAATCAAATAAGATTTTATTTTGGTTTTATTTGCTATTTTATTTGAATTTAGGAAAAATGCGCGTTTTTCAAAATTGCATTTAGGCCCCAAATAAATGTTTATCCTGTGCGTCTTGATTTTAGAAGCCGGGGAAAATTTATTTCGGAATTTTTGGAGTCCGTTTAGTATTCCTTTTTTTTTCTGAGCGTAACTATTTAAAAAAACGCGAACTGACCTATCGGGCTGTGTCCGACCCGGACACCTAGCCCGGCCAGCCTTATAAGCCGGGGGAGGAGCCCAGCCGAGCCCCAAACCCTAGTGCCCCAACCCTAGCACCGCCGCCGCCCGCGCTGCCCTGCCGCCGCCGCCGCCCGCACCGCCCTGCCGCCGCCGCCGCCCGCGCCGCCGCCGCCCCTCACCGCCCGCCGGAACCGGAGCCGCCGCCGCCGACCTCGCCGCCCACCGGAGGTTGACCCCGCCCGCCGCCAGTTTTTCTCGAAAAACTGTTCGGTTTTCCGTTTGGTTTTCCGTCGGTTTTTCGTTCGGTTTTTTAGATTCATTTTTTTAATAGATCGGTTTTACCGGTTTATTTTATTTAGCAAGCGTTCGCTCGCTCGTTCGTTTTAACGAACGCGTTCATCGTTTAGATTCAGATAACGAACGTTCGTTCGTTAACCTGCTCATCGTTTTTCTTTTTCTCGGATTAAATCCGCGATTTTCTGATCGCGATTTCCTGATCCGATTTTCGTTCTAGTATAACTTTTCGCTCGTTCATCGGAATCAGGCGATTCAAGAGCCTGGAGTTTCGTCTCGAACCCCTCTTTCCATTTAACCAACTCAAACAAGTTTTTGCCACTGTAAAAATTCCCCTAAATCCAGATTAGTAAATGAAGCCTGTTTCTTTTGTCGTTTGTCTTTCGTTGCTTTGTTCGATTTGATTCTTTTTGCCAACCGGATTTCTTAAGTTGAACTTTCTGGTTAGATCTCTTATTCGAGTTTTACCTGTGCATTATTTGAGTACTTATTGTATGCTTGTTTGTTTGCGATAGAGTACCCGGAGTGCGCCGCTTGCTACTTTGAATCACTAGGTTTTGCGGACCATCAGCAAGGCAAATAACACTTTGATCATACCTCGTACTACCCAGTTTTTATTGCATTAGATCAATCCTCACACATTGCATGATTAGGATATAATTAAATTGTGGGTTTGGGAAGTAGATGAGGTAGTACCTATCACCTGTTTTATTATCAAACCTCTGGGAGTTACTTCTACGTTTGCTTATTATGCCATGTTATGCTAGTAGACGTGGATTGGGTGAGTGTATCCATGACAGATGTGAGATTGTTAAATTAATGGTTTATCTAAGGTGGCAACTTAAATACACATCTGGGTGGATTAAGGCATCTGGGTATTCCAGCGATTGCCTGTTTTTCTTTTGGACCGCCACCCAGGCTCAAAGGGATCATGAGATTATTCATACTAGAAACTTCCGTGTGCAGCCACAAGCTACTATGGGCTCTAGCATAGTTGATTAAGTTGTGCGAACTCTTACAGTGGTAGACTAGCAGATGTGAGGGAACGTAGGTGTAACGGTCTACCCGATCGTAAGGTGCTAGCGCTTCTGAAAGACTATGTCTCGGTCATCCGTTTCTCAAACACCATGTAGTGCAAAAATCCCAACGAGGAGATCGAGTCTTGTGGGGAAAAGTGCGCAAACCTCTGCAGAGTGTATAAACTAATCATGGTTAGCCGTGTCCCCGGTTATGGACATCTTGAGTATCTAGTACCTGGATTATCATGTGAATCTCATCATGTTACTCTAATTAATTTTGTTGGTTTTTGTTTAATGATGATGCTTAATTGGGATTGAAAATGCTGTCAACCATTCTCAATGTTTAACAACTACCATGATAGTTAAATAAAATTTATTCCTTTGCAGTAGGGAAAAATTGGCTTTACGCAAAACTGTAACCATAGAGCTTTCCACCAGCCAAATATGCATATAGCATAGCCTATTTCTTTCATTGCTCTCTATGTGTTACATTGCCAGCATATTCCATGTGCTGACCCGTTTTGGGCTGCAACGTTCATGTTGCAGACTTTTCAGACGATGATTAAGGTGCCTTTAGGTCGTGGTTCTATACTCAGTGATGCCGTTGGAGTTGATGGACTCACTTATCTTCCAAGCCTTCCGCTGTTATCTTTATTAGATGGCCTTAAGCCATATTTATTGTAATAAGTTCTCTTTTGAGGCACTCGATGTAATAAGTGTGTGATTGCTACTCTGTTATAAATCCTTCAAGTACTGTGTGGTGTCAGCCTTACTGATCCAGGGATGACACCTGAGAACAGAGATTAGACTATTTGAGGTCTGGTCGCTACACAAATCATCTGTGAAGGTGATAAAATAACGATACCCGCCGTGAGCCTCTATATTCATCGAACCACGTACATCAGTATGTATGATTTCCAACAAATCTTTTGCTCGCTCCATTGTTCCGGAGAACGGCGTTTTAGTCATCTTTCCCATGAGGCATGGTTCGCAAGTACCAAGTGATTCATAATCAAGTGATTCCAAAAGTCCATCAGAATGGAGTTTCTTCATGCGCTTTACACCAATATGACCTAAACGACAGTGCCACAAATAACTTGCACTTTCATTATCAACTCTGCACCTTTTGGCTTCAATATTATGAATATGTGTATCACTACTATCGAGATTCATCAAAAATAGACCACTCTTCAAGGGTGCATGACCATAAAAGATATTACTCATATGAATAGAACAACCATTATTCTTAGATTTAAATGAATAACCGTCTCGCATCAAACAAGATCTAGATATAATGTTCATGCTCAACGCTGGCACCAAATAACAATTATTTAGGTCTAAAACTAATCCCGAAGGTAGATGTAGAGGTAGCGTGCCGACCGCGATCACATCGACTTTGGAACCATTTCCCACGCGCATCGTCACCTCGTCCTTAGCCAATCTTCGCTTAATCCGTAGTCCCTATTTCGAGTTGCAGATATTAGCAACAGAACCAGTATGAAATACCCAGGTGCTACTGCGAGCATTAGTAAGGTACACATCAATAACATGTATATCACATATACCTTTGTTCACCTTGCCATCCTTCTTATCCGCCAAATACTTGGGGCAGTTCCGCTTCCAGTGACCAGTCCCTTTGCAGTAGAAACACTCAGTCTCAGGCTTAGGTCCAGACTTGGGCTTCTTCACTTGAGCAGCAACTTGCTTGTCGTTCTTCTTGAAGTTCTCCTTCTTCCCTTTACCCTTTATCTTGAAACTGGCGGTCTTGTTGACCATCAACACTTGATGCTCCTTCTTGATTTCTACCTCCACATCTTTTAGCATCGCGAAGAGCTTGGGAATAGTCTTATCCATCCCTTGCATATTATAGTTCATCAGGAAGCTCTTGTAGCTTAGTGGCAGTGATTGTAGAATTCTGTCAATGACACTATCATCCGGAAGATTAACTCCCAGTTGAATCAAGTGATTGTAGTACCCAGACATTCTGAGTATAAGTTCACTGACAGAACTATTCTCCTCCATTTTGCAGTTGTAGAACTTATTGGAGACCTCATATCTCCCAATCCGGGCATTTGCTTGAAATATTAACTTCAACTCCTGGAACATCTCATATGCTCCATGACGTTTAAAACATTGTTGAAGTCTCGGTTCTAAGCCGTAAAGCATGGCACACTGAACTATCGAGTAGTCATCAACACGCGACTGCCAGGCATTCACAATGTCTGTAGTTGCCGGCACAGGTGGTACACCTAGCGGTGCTTCCAGGATGTAATTCTTCTGTGTCGCAATGAGGATAATCCTCAAGTTATGGACCCAGTCCGTGTTATTGCTACCATCATCTTTCAACTTTGCTTTCTCAAGGAACGCATTAAAATTCAACGGAACAACAACATAGGCCATCTATCTACAGCATCATAGACATGCAAAATACTATCAGGTACTAAGTTCATGATAAATTAAAGTTCAATTAATCAAATTACTTAAGAACTCCCACTTAGACAGACATCCCTCTAATCATCTAAGTGATCACGTGATCCATATCAACTAAACCATGTTCGATCATCACGTGAGATGGAGTAGTTTTCAATGGTGAACATCACTATGTTGATCATATCTACTATATGATTCACGCTCGACCTTTCGGTCCCCAGTGTTCCGAGGCCATATCTGCATATGCTAGGCTTGTCAAGTTTAACTCGAGTATTCTGCGTGTGCAAAACTGGCTTGCACCCGTTGTATGTGAACGTAGAGCTTATCACACCCGATCATCATGTGGTGTCTCGGCATGACGAACTTTCGCAACGGTGCATACTCAGGGAGAACACTTATACCTTGAAATTTAGTGAGAGATCATCTTATAATGCTATCATCGATCTAAGCAAAATAAGATGCATAAAAGATAAACATCACATGCAATCGATATAAGTGATATGATATGGCCATCATCATCTTGTGCCTTTGATCTCCATCTCCAAAGCACCGTCATGATCACCATCATCACTGGCTTGACACCTTGATCGCCATCGAAGCATCATTGTCGTCACGCCAACTATGCCTCCACGACTATCGGTACCGCTTAGTGATAAAGTAAAGCAATTACATGGCAATTGCATTTCATACAATAAAGCGACAACCATATGGCTCCTGCCAGTTGCCGATAACTGTGTTATAAAACATGAGCATCTCATACAATAAAATTTAGCATCATGTCTTGACCATATCACATCACAACATGCCCTGCAAAAACAAGTTAGACGTCCTCTACTTTGTTGTTGCAAGTTTTACGTGGCTGCTACGGGCTGAGCAAGAACCATTCTTACCTACGCATTAAAAACCACAACGCGGTATAGTGATTACTTTTTTATCTTCAGAAAGAACTCTGTTCATTGAATCCGATTCAACTAAAGCTGGAGAAACAGACACCCACTAGTCACATGTGTGCGAAGCACATCGGTAGAACCAGTGTCGCGTAAGCGTACGCATAATGTCGGTCTCGGCCGCTTCATCCAACAATGCCGCTAAATCAAGAATCAACTAGCGATGGCAAGCAATATGTATATACCCACACCCACAACTCCTTTGTGTTCTACTCGTGCATATGACATCTACGCATAAACTTGGCTCGGATGCCACTGTTGAGGAACGCAATAATTTCAAAAAAATTCTTACGCACATGCAAGATCCTGGTGATGCATAGCAATGAGAGGGGAGAGTGTCGTCCACGTACCCTCGTAGACCATAAGCGGAAGCGTTATGACAACGCGGTTAATGTAGTCGTACATCTTCACGATCGACCAATCCTAGTACTGAACGTACGACACCTCCGTGATCTGCACACGTTCAGCTCGGTGATATCCCACGAACTCATGATCCAGTAGAGCTTCGAGGGAAAGTTCCGTTAGCATGACGGCGCGATGACGGTGTTGATGAAGCTACCGACACAGGGCTTCGCCTAAGCAGCGCTACGATATGACCGAGGTGGATTATGGTGGAGGGGGGCACCGCACACGGCTAAAAGATCAATGATCAACTTGTGTGTCATGGGGTGCCCCCTGCCCCCGTATATAAAGGAGCAAGGGGGCGGCCGGCCCTAGGAGGGTACGCCAAGAGGAGGAGTCCTCCTCCTAGTGGGAGTAGGACTCCCCTTTCCTAGTCCCACTAGGAGGGGGAAGGAAGGAGTGGGAGAGGGGAAAGGCAAGGGGGGCGCCCCCCTTCCTTGTCCTATTCGGATTCAAGGGGAGGAGGCGCACGGCCTGCCCTGGCCGGCCTCTCTCTCTCTCCACTAGGGCCCATTAGTCCCCGGGGGGTTCCGGTAACCCCTCTGGCACTCTGGTTTTCTGTGAGATCACCCGAAACCCTTCCGGTGTTCGAATGTAGCCGTCCAATATATCAATCTTTATGTCTTGACCATTTCGAGACTCCTCGTCATGTCCGTGATCACATCCGGGACTCCGAACTACCTTTGGTACGTCGAAACACATAAACTCATAATACCGATCGTCACCGAACGTTAAGCGTGCGGACCCTACGGGTTCGAGAAATATGTAGACATGACCGAGACTCATCTCCGGTCAATAACCAATAGCAGGACTTGGATCCTCATATTTATCGGTCAAACCGCATAACCACATACGTTGTTCGCTTTGTCATCGGTACATTACTTGCCCGAGATTCGATCATCGGTATCTCAATACCTAGTTCAATCTCGTTACCGGCAAGTCTCTTTAATCGTTTCGTAATATATCATCCCGTAACTAACTCATTAGTTGCATTGCTTGCAAGGCTTATAGTGATGTGCATTACCGAGAGGGCCCAGAGATACCTCTTCGACAATCGGAGTGATAATTCCTAATCTTGATCTATGCCAACTCAACAAGTACCATCGAAGACACCTGTAGAGCACCTTTATAATCACCAAGTTACGTTGACGTTTGGTAGCACACAAAGTGTTCCTCCGGTATTCGGGAGTTGCATAATCTCATAGTCATAGGAACATGTATAAGTCATGAAGAAAGCAATAGCAATATACTAAACGATCAAATGCTAAGCTAAAGGAATGGGTCAAGTCAATCACATCATTCTCTAATGATGTGATCCCGTTAATCAAATGACAACTCATGTCTATGGTTAGGAAACTTAACCATCTTTGATTCAACGAGCTAGTCAAGTAGAGGCATAATAGTGACACTTTGTTTGTCTATGTATTCACACATGTACTAAGTTTCCGGTTAATACAATTCTAGCATGAATAATAAACATTCATCATGATATAAGGAAATATAAATAACAACTCTATGTCACTCCATGCATACTTATGCATGTGTCCATGTCGTGAGACAAATATGTTTGAAAATTCCTTCTAATTTACTGCACATGGAATTAACTCGCACACAAGTACACAAATATGATTTTTCAACCCGTTTTGGTTAGGCGCTGCTTGTAGATGTAGTTCAAATTTGAATTACGGTCATTAAATGGCTAGAAAATCACTTAAATGTCTTTAAAAGGTCAAATGACCCCTAGAATTTTCCAAAATTTTACATTATAGTTGTAGTAGTGCATGTTAGACGTAGAAAAAATTTGAAGGCCGTAAGAGGAAGCTATCTCCCGTTCGTTATCAAACATGCGTTGTTCCCTCTCGGAACCACGAGCCTTCTAGTGAGTTGCTCCGGTTTGTGAGGGGTATGTGTCCAAACTTTCGTCAAACATGCCAATTTTTTACCACATCATCTTGGTGGCATGACATTACATCAACCAAAGTTTCATGTGTTTCTATTTTTTTTATTTTTTGAAATTAAAATGCCATGTCACACCATGCTTAATTGTGTCATAGGCGTTAGACCAATATGTTTGAAAATTCCTTCCAATTTACTGCACATGGAATTAAATCGCACACAAGTACACACAATATGAGTTTTCAAACCGTTATAGTTATCTGTTGCATGTACATGTAGTTCAAATTCAATTACGGTCATTAAATGGCTAGAAAATCAGTTAAATGTCTTAAAAGGTCAAATGACCCCTGAAATTTTCCAAAATTTGACATGACAGTTGTATTAGTACTACAAAATTTCTCGTTCATTTAAAACACCATTTGTTGCCACATTACTCCAAATTCGTCTTCCACAGCTAATAAAAAATATCCACAACATCTCACACAATTGTTTTCTAGGAACCGTTTGTGATGAAAATATCTCGGTCTATTTAAGTCTCCCTCCTTAAGCTTCGCCGGCTCGTCTGCTCCAGTGTCGGCAACCCCCGAATCCACGAATCCCGATCTCCATTCCCGTACCCCCTTCTTGCAAAGATGACGCTGTGAAAACTCTTTGTGAAGGCCTGTACGATGGTTGCCCCCCCCCTCCCCCGAGCGCCGCCGCCTGCGCCGAGAGCGCGACCGCCTACGTCGAGAATGCTGCCGCATTCGCATTGAGCGCGGCCGCTTCCGCCGACAGGGCGTCTGCGGCAGCCGACAGGGCAGCTGCAACAACCAAGATGGCTACAGCTGCTGCTGCGACGGCCGCTGCAAACGCCGAGAGCGCTCGAGTTGTCGTCCGTGCCGCCGTTGTCGCCCTGGCCCGGGTCGAGGCCATCCACGCCAAGATCGAGCATGCACACGCCAAGATATTCCAGGCCACCTCGGACTCCAGCATGCAACCCACATCTAAAAAGGCGGCGGCCGCCATGGAGCACCTGCTTCCTCATGAGGTCGTCGAGTAGGAGCTGGAGATGCAGGAGGTGGTGGAGATTGAGGAGCGCCAGGAGGAGGAGTTGCGCGTGGCTGAGGTCGAGGTAGAGAAGAGTCTGTATGTCGAGGAATCGGCGGTGGAGTGGCGCAACCACTACTACGAGTACTACAACCTTGAGGGCGGAGAGGGAGGTGCCAAGGACAAGGACGAGGACGCGGTCGACTTCAGCAGGGGGGACGCGGAGTCCACCAACAGCGGCATGTCAGCAGGACAAGTCATCAACGTCTCATCTAACACCGACGATGCATAGGCCGGCGCGGCGACGGATTTGTTAAAATTATGCGTACTTAGGCTTTGTTTTTAATGTTGGTCTTTTGTTAGAGCAATGTTTAGGTCAACTAGCTCTGTTTAATTACTAAAATTGCTCGATTCGGTAAGTGTGGTCTATCTGCTGTACGCTCTTTTGTGTGCCCAAATTATTAAGCGATGTTAAATTATACAATGACGTACCCGGGGAAATTTCCACCAAAATCTGAATTATCAAACTCATCCCATATGCGTAAAGCAGAAGAATCGTTTGCGATGCACACAATCGTTCAAAGTGAATGGTCCGGCGGCACCGCGCGCAAAGTTTCCCTTCACATTTATAAAATTTTGGCCTACCGCCAAAATATCTACCCTCGCCCCCTTCCCCACACCCTTTTCTCCCCGACCACAAGTCACATTTCCCATGTTTCCTCCTTCCTTCTTTCCTTCCTAAGCTATAGCCGCTTCCTCGCTCTCGCCGTCTCGCATCCTACCGCTGGGGTCGCCATAGTCTTCTTCAAAGACCTCTCCAGCGGTTCCTCCTCCGGTGACGACTCCTTCACCACCCTGGTATGCCTCTCTTCTCTTTCTCGGGCTATTACTTGGAATGAAGGATTTTTACACGGCGGTCGATTTGAGTAATTTCTTCCTCTTGTAGCTCCCTAGGACCATCAGTGGCAACGAATGTAGCAGGGTGGCTGAAGATCTATGTGCTCGTTGTCACCATCAATCTCCATGCGTGAAGCTAGTTGTGTTTGAATCTGTGGACAGTGGGAGGAAGTTTCTGGCATGTGCAGAGAAGGTTAGACCCTCTTCCGTTGTTACAAATCATTTGTTAGATGTGATTCAGACACTATCACGGTCCCAACCCATTCATACCACACCTTCAACCAAACGCATCCTAAAACAGTGCCACAGTTTATACCTAGTGTCTTAAATTGTTGCCATCTCATTAGCGGTGCCATTAGAAAATTATTTGGCACCACTTCAGCAGTTTGTGCAGCTAACTTTGGTCCACACATCCGAGCAGCCAAGTAGTAAAACACTAAATCTTTATGGCATGAAGGAACTGGGCATCGGAGCAACTACGTGCTCCGGAGTCCGGGTCCCTGATTTTTTTTCCCGCTGCATCGGCTCGCCAGTGTAGGGCACCAGTGCGAGATGTAGCAAGAGTTGTCTTTACCCCAGTTTTGGCATATATAGTGGACAACCTTAGTGCTATTAGTTCTATGTTACTAAATTTTTGCGTGTACACACCTGTTAGTATCAATTTGCTGTCACCCAAACACTGTTGCTATGTTGTTGCAGTTATATTTACATTCCTCATAAAATGTTCAATTTGTTATTTATTGTACATGAATGAGAACTTGTAGCGTCGTTGTAGTTAATTATAGCTTCCGATGTTCCAGAATTTGGTTGTTGTCTCAGTAGCAATTAATTCATTTGCACATTGATCTTTTTGAGAAGATATGTCATAATTAACATGTTCCTTCAGATTTTCAAAATAAGCATTGGTGATTTCTATGTTGCTATAAACCCATTTCCCCTACAATTGTTACTGATCTAGTTTTAAATATTATAGGATGAATGGAAGTGTTCTTGGAGTGGGTTGATCAAGAGTGGCCACAGTCTTTGAAGATGTGCCTAGCGAAGCTCTGGAGCATGTATGAGGGAGAGAACAGACGTAGGCTTAGAGAAACTGTTGTCAAAGCTGAAGAATATTTGAAGATGCAGGATAAAAAGTTGAAGGTGGAGAATGAGCTCAGATTTTTTAAATCAGACTTTGCTAAGATGATGTTGGCGAAGGAGGAGGCAATATTCCAGTTGGCCCGTGCAAAACGGGTTCTTACTGAACTGAAAGCAGAGGTGGATAAGACGAGCCTGGATGATCTCGATTAGGCAAATGAATATATTGTTCTTATGAAGTTGAACTAGCTATATATTGTACCGTGCTGTTTTCATGTAGATACCGTATTGTAATGTTATAATATATTTATGTGCCTGATATGAAAATGGCAAACAACTGTTCAATATGAAATGTGAATTTGCGTAATCCTGATATTATTAATTGTAAACTAATAAACCTGCTAAATGTGTCATGGACCTTTGCAAACGGTCCTAGCAGTAAAAACGTTTGCGATGGCATAGCCCAATGCCCCACGATTTTCTTCATCAAATCGTGTGTGATATAGTTGATAAAAGCAAACAGTTAACCAAGGCAGATCGTATGTGACAGTTACACCTTTCACACACGATCCTACACATAAAACTGTGTGGGATGTACGTACGAGCGGAAACGTTTTCCCTGGATTGACTGTGTGGGATGTACATAAGAACGGAAATGTATTCCTTGGATTGACCATGTGAGATGTACATACCTACGGAAATGATTTTCTAAGATTCACCGTGTGGGATGTACATACCTCTGGAAATGTTTTTCTCGGATTACCGTGTGGGATGTACATACCTACGGAAATGATTGGGTTTCGATGCCTCGCCCGATCGCACATGGCCCCAGCCTGTGTCCCAGGAGGGCCTATCCCGGACGATTTCTGGGTCGTGTGGGAAGGACCCCCCTATCGCCAACACTCACTTAGCGATGGTTCTGAATGCCGTTGGGGAAAGGGGTTAAAAACCATTTGTATAGCACCGGCGCGCACCAGTGAATAGTTTCTTCTTCAACTTTAATAGGTTCAACTACTTTAACTTCGATGGGAGGATGATATTTAAACCACTTTTCCTTAGGGAGATCAACATGAGTAGCAAAGGATTCACATAAAGAAGCTACTATCTCAGAGTCAAGTCCATATTTAATGCTAAAATCATGAAAAGCATCGGTATCCATAATTTTTTTAACACAATCGAACTTAAGTTTTATACCTGACTCCTTACCTTCGTCGAGTTCCCAATCTTCAGAGTTGCGTTTAATTCTTTCCAATAAATCCCATTTGGATTCAATATCCTTCTTCATAAAAAAACCAACACAAGAAGTATCGAGCATGGATCGATCATTATGAGAAAGACAAGTATAAAATTTTTGAACAATAATTTCTCTTGAGAGCTCATGATTGGGGCATGAATATAAAATTGACTTAAGCCTCCCCAGGCTTGAGCGATACTTTCTCCTTCACGAGGCCAAAAATTATATATATAATTCCGATCACGATGAACCAGATGCATGGGATAAAACTTCTGATGAAATTCCAATTTCAATCGGTTGTAGTTCCATGATCCAATATCATCACATAGCCTATACCATGTCAATGCCTTCCCTTCAAAGATAAAGGGAAGGCCTTCTTCTTGACAACATCCTCGGGCATACCTGCAAGCTTAAATAATCCACAAACTTCATCCACATAGATTAGGTGCATATCGGGATGTAATGTTCCATCTCCTGCATAAGGATTAGTTGGCAGTTTCTTTATCATACCCGAAGGAATTTCATAATAAATATTTTCAGTAGGTGCAGTAGGTTGAGGAGCAACTCTTTGCTCTTTCGGTTGAGGTGAAGATACCTCGAACAATCCCCTCAAATGATTACTTTCCATAGTAACAAGTGACAGTAAATTTCAGCATACTATATAAATGTTTCCTTACCAAATTCCACTTACCAAAGGCGCTTCACTCCCCAGCAACGGCGCCAGAAAAGAGTCTTGATGACCCACAAGTATAGAGGATCTATCATAGTCCTTTTGATAAGTAAGAGTGTCGAACCCAACGAGGAGCAGAAGGAAATGACAAGTGGTTTTCAGCAAAGTATTCTCTACAAGCACTGAAATTATCGGTAACAGATAGTTGTGTGACCGTAACGAGTAACAAGTAACAAAAGTAAACAAGGTGCAGCAAGGTGGCCCAATCCTTTTTGTAGCAAAGGACAAGCCTGGATGAACTCTTATATAAAGCAAAGCGCTCCCGAGGACACATGAGAATTATTGTCAAGCTAGTTTTCATCATGCTCATGTGATTTCACGTTCGTTACTTTCATAATTTGATATGTGGGTGGATCAGTGCTTGGGTGCTGCCCTTCCTTGGACAAGCCTCCCACTTATGATTAACCCCTCTCGCAAGCATCTGCAGCTACGAAAGAAGAATTAAGGTAAACCTAACCATAGCATGAAACATATGGATCCAAATCAGCCCCTTACGAAGCAACACATAAACTAGGGTTTAAACTTCTGTCACTCTAGCAACCCATCATCTACTTATTACTTCCCAATGCCTTTCCCTAGGCCCAAATCATGATGAAGTGTCATGCAGTCGACGTTCACATAACACCACTAGAGGAAAGACAACATACATCTCATCAAAATATCGAACGAATACCAAATTCACATGATTACTTATAACAAGACTTCTCCCATGTCCTAAGGAACAAACGTAACTACTCACAAAGCGTATTCATAATCATAATCAGAGGATAATTAATTATCATTAAGGATCTGAAAATATAATCTTCCATCGGATAAACCAACTAGCATCAACTACAAGGAGTAATCAACACTACTAGCAACCCAGAGGTACCAATCTGAGGTTTTGAGACAGATATCGGATACAAGAGATGAACTAGGGTTTGAGAGGAGATGGTGCTGGTGAAGATGTTGATGGAGATTGACCCCCTCTTGATGAAAGGATCGTTGGTGATGACGATGGCTTCAATTTCCCCCTCCCGGAGGGAAGTTTCCCCAGCAGAACAGCTCCGCCGGAACTCTAGATTGGTTCTGCCCAGGTTCCATCTCGAGATGGCGGCGCTTCGTCCCGAAAGGTTCCTTCTGATTTTTTTCAGGTCAAAACACACCATATAGCAGAAGATGGACGTCGGAGGCCCGCCAGGGGGCCTACAAGGACGGGGGGCGCGCCCTCCACCCTTGTGGCTGGCTGATGGCTTCCCTTTGGTGCTTTCTTTGACCAATATTTTTTATATATTCCCAAAAATATTCTCCGTGAAGTTTCAGGACTTTTGGAGTTGTACATAATAGGTCTATAATATTTGCTCCTTTTACAGTCCAGAATTCCAGCTGCCGGCATTCTCCCTCTTCATGTAAACCTTATAAAATAAGAGAGAAAAGGCATAAGTATTATGATATAATGTGTAATAACAGCCCATAATGTAATAAATATCAATATAAAAGTATGATGCAAAATGGACGTATCACCCCCCTCTTACATGCAGTAACATCACATTTTGAGGACCAAAGCCGCATCTAGATCTTTGGGTCCTCCAGGGCTGATGCGTAACCATGGAAGCTTGGTGCAATTATCGTAGGGCTACATGTAGGAGCTGGGAATCAGTCTCGATGCAGATTCATACCCCTCGAGATGCGAGGCTACCTCCACATCTGCCGCTGCCGCGTGAAGCTTTGCTGCGAAAGCAGCAGATACATGCTCAACTTTGCCAGCCATGCATACAACTACATCCCCATTATGGTCTCGGGCAATTACCACCCATGCAGACTTTGAGCTCCCTGGCATGAGCCCCATCTATATTAAACTCCAACACATCAACTTCAGGCAGCCTCCATTTCTCCTTCTCATTTGGCGGATTCTGCTTAGGTCTTCCGACAACTTCCCAATATTCCATGGTGGCCACATATGTTCGGTGTGCGATCTCCTCTGGGTGCACCCTTCCTTCATTCTTCCTGATTCAGTTCCTCTCATTCCACCATTCTCACCAGAACTATCAAATTTGCACGCGGTCCTCCATTTTCGGTGATAGGTCTCGAGCTTCATCCTGACAACTTCCTTTCACATGGCACTTCACACTTCCTTCACTGCCTTGCAGTGTACAAATATTTTTTTGAGGGGTTGCACCGTACTCCCTCCGGTCCTTTTTACTTTGCATATAAGAATTGTCTGAAGTCAAACTTCATAAAATTTAACCATATTTTATATGAAAAAATATTAACATCTACAATGCTAAATGTATACAATATGAAAACTAAAGTCATGACGCATCTAATGTTGTTGATTTCACATTCTGAATGTTGATATTTTTTTAATAAACTTGGTCAAAGTTTACGAGGTTTGACTTCGGACAAATCTTATATGCGAACAAAAAATGACCGGAGGAAGTATAGATTTTTTTTGAGAAATAGGAAGTACAAATAGATGTCCTCCTTCAATCAATAAAGTGCCTAAAAGGCGTCCCCTCAAAAAAGAAGGACAACGCTAACGCTCACACGTGTGGTTGGAACCAAAACCGTCCACACGCTTTATAACACACGGACTGCGTCACATCACCGCATGCATGCATGTGAGAATCTTTTTGGATTTTTAGTTTTTAAAATGTTTTATCTCTTAAATGAAAAATTCGATTAAAGATCCGGTTTCACCATTAAATCCCTCGCGACGAGATCTTCGAAACTAGATCCATATCAATATATTTCGATAATTTTTTTGAGTTAAAAGTTGCCATATCTATTGCACATGAATTGACATGATGTTTACACTGAAGTTGCCATGATATGTTTCAGCTATTTTCTTCTACATTTAAAAGTAAATTTTGATATATTATAAATCAGAAAATTAAGAAACTAGACTTGCCATGAACCATAAACTAAAATTGCCATGATACATGCACTTAAAATTGTCATGGTTCATACAAAAAATAATTTTCATAGTTAAAGTACTAGAATTACAATCATAAAAAAATTAAAATTGCCACATGGCAACTTTAGTTTAAACATTATGGCAACTACAGTGTAAACATCATGACTTGGGCAATTTTTTTTCTCGTCGAAACATATCAACATGGGGTCCAGTTTTGAAGATCTCGTCGAGACGGATTTAATGATGAAAACGGATTTTTGTTTTGATTTTTTAATTAGGAGATAAAACATTTTTAAGCCGAAAACAAAAAGATTTCTGCTGATGTCATCTGTTTTTACGTGGCAAAATGAGTGGTGATGAAAGTGTGTGGGTGATGTGTAAGATGCCACACGTGTGGGTGTTAGTTTTTCCAAAAAAAGAAAAAGCATTCACGTCCAGCTGTTGCTTTGCTATCCACACCGCTCGGTCATGTTACGTGCTGCTCCGGCCCATGCACGGTGCGCGCGTGGGCCATCATTTGGTAAGGCCCATGAGGATATTCTGAGCCCATAAAAATAAAGCGTCAGTACAGTCCAAATTTAACATAGGAAAAAGGGACCAGCGGCCCAAAATGACTAGACCCTAAACCATCCCTCTTCTCCACTTCCCCTATCACTCCTTTGTCCGTGGAAAAAAGCTCGACCTGCTAATGGCGGCGGCGGCGGCGGACTTCACGCAGAGCAAGCAGGCCATGTCGTACGCGCTCTGCAAGCACCTGAACCTCGATCCGGTTAGCCCCTCCATTCTTCCACTCTTAAAACCTTTGGGTTCTGATTTCTGTTGCTTCGGAGGCTCGGAGCGATAGTGTTCCGTGTTTGCTGTTTACTAGTCATGTGGGCGTGATTTTCATTCTTACAGGCGCGGGCTGAGATTTTTTAATTGCAGATTTGTGGGGCTCTGGGAATGGTTAGTTCACCGATAATTAAGTTTGCATAGTATCGTGGCTTAAATCTCATGTTGTTATTATGCTGCGTTGTGGAATTTAGGCATGGCGATTTTATACATGATTTGGTTGGGGAAAGTGAAGATATCTAAGTTACCGACAGTTAAATTGCTGGATCAGTTAGGGGCTGAATAATACCTGTTATATTATGAAGATTCTCCCGTTAGGGGTCCGTTTTGCTATCGAGATTGTTTTGCTGTGCAAAAATAATACGTTGCGGAATACATAATTTGTTAAATAAGTGAGTTGTCTAAATAAGTTCAGAATGTCAAGTTACTCGTATGTTTTGTGCAAGATAAAGAGGTAGAACTATATTTGGTCAAACATATGTTAATATGCAAGAGCTATAGACATCCAACATACATCTTTCGCGCTAAATATCCTGGTTAATATGGCTGCGTACTTCTCTCTGGTTACGGAGTAATTGTTATCAATCGGGTTGGAACAGAACATTCTTGTTCTTATGCTTGTTATACTAATCGCTGAAAGGTGCTTGTTTGATTGCCAAGAATGTGACAAGGAATTGAGTAGCCTAGTTAGATCATATTCTGTGGCTACCATCTGGCACATGGCTAGAACATACTGAGTTCAATAGTTTTGTTGCAAAGATGAAGCTTGAAACACTGGTCCTCCAATATTTTTGATACTTAGATGTAAAGAGGCCTTCACCACATGCAGCATATGCCCTTGCTCCTTGGCATAGTCTCTGTCATATATCTTAATTTTTATGGAGTAGTGTATTCTCTTGTTCAAAACATTTGCCTCATTTTTTTCTTCTGGTGGCTGGCCATGGTCTGATATGGCACTAATTGAGTAACTTAGGGATGACTTCTATTTTGGGTACCCCTGGTCCCTGGACCAACATGTGTAGTGCACAATGTGCAAACTTTGATGCGTACTATGTACCATGATCATTGTTTTTAAGGCGGTAAGGCGACCTAAGGCGAGCACCACCCGCTCTAGCGCCTAGGCGACGCCTAAGCGCCTAAGGCGGGCATAGTTGTAAGGCGCTGCCCGGGCGCCTTATCGCCTAAGCGTCCAAGGCAGGACGCCTTAAAACAATGACCGTGTTATCTTTCGTAATTTGCTACTTCTTATGAACAAATTTTGCCCTTCTCGCTCTTATCAAGCTTTATTTGCATGGAGTTTTATTGCTAGAAACAGTTGCTAATTTATCTGCTGAATATTACAGAATAGCATATCCAGTACACTTGTCAAGGAGAATGATATTGCGAGCCTATTCTCACATATCGTGACCTCACCGCAGGATGAGGTAACTGTTTTTGCATGTATGTGCAATGTTCATTAATTCTGTTCACTACTGCTTATGTACTCTTACACAATCTCCTTTTCTTCATTGGTAGGTCAAGAAGTGGGTTGAGTTCTCCAGCAATTTTGTTCTAACTGATGGAGAACAGCATGCATTACTTGGTAATTTGAATCAACATTTGTCCCAGATGTCGGTACTATTAGCTGGTTTCAAACCATCAGCGGCGGACATTATTGTGTTTGCAACCGTGCATGTTTTCATGGTATGTATGTTATAACTTTACCCATTTACATGAACACCGTCATATCTTCATTTGGGATGTATTTTTGTGGTCACTGTCTTACTACTCAATAGATATGCCTTTTCAGACATTTACTTCCCCAAGTTCTAATTGTACATTGCTTTTTTCAGTGTCATCTTAGTGACAGTGAGTTGCAGAAATATCCAAATATATTGCGGTGGATGGACTACATTCAGGTTTGAGATGGATCTTTTTTTTATAATGGCATCTATTTTTTGTCTTATCTTGTTCCTGTGGGCTGTACACACCATCTCTTCTAGAATCAAAGAATCAAATCCATATAGATTTGAGTTTCTTGCCAACACAGAACTAAATACATCTCCAATGTTTTCCGTCTCATTTCTTATCAGTCACTATGCCCATTCAATGATGTCATTTTAATCTCATATCTGAAATTACTGGACCAGATCTTGGAAATAGCCATGTTTTCAACTATCAATTTTATCTGATATTTGAAGCCTACCCAGCACACTTCCGTAAAACTGGCTTTTACACCTTTCGACACTAACTCATGGTTTATATTGTAATTTGTAGCTGGGCAGTTATTTTAGTATCATTTTATAACCATAGCTTTATGCTGGTGGGAGTCTCTTCTAAAAAATAAATACCAGATTGTTGTTAATATTATGCCCACATTGTCAGGCATTTATATCATCTCATGTGAATTTACTGCTTGATGCAGAATGTTGTTGATTTTGGTACGATGCTGCAAAAGATAAACTTGACCAAATCTATCTTCAACCCACCTGCACCTGCACCTTCTGTAAGTAATTTTTTGGTGATCTGGAAGTATTTTATGTTTTCCTTCTAAATTAATTTACTTCATACAAAACTGTATGGGAAATTATCCCTGTAGCATGCTGTTGCTAATTACTGTGTTACAAGATCAAATTTGTGCTTGATCTGCTAAATAAGTGCTTGTTTACATTTGTAGAATCTAACCAATACTATACTATTGTTAGTACTACTAAAGTGCGAAAACATTAATCTTCAGAGAATTGATAAATCACTGATACACTGTTTCTTTCAACTATCCTCAAAATGTCTATCAAAATGATTATGTTTAAATCATAAAAATAACCATACCATTTCTTAATTCTACTTGACAGCACCCAAAGAAAGCTGATAAAGGAGATGGTGAACCAAATTCCAAGAAAGCTGTTGCAGGACAGAAGGTTGCGGATAAGTCAGATGGAGCTGCTGACTCCAAAAAGGCTGCAGGGGAGGTACTGATCCACATTAGTTATTGATATTTCTGGACTGTTATTATTTGTAGAAGGCACTCGTGGTACATCGTGCTGTGAAGATTTGGCTGGAACTTTACCATTTTACTGCATTTCTGGCCTTAGTAATGCATGGTAAACTATAGGATATGTTTGGTTGATGCTATTGCTATATCATAGGCCTATTAATTTTTTCCAGCCATTGGCTGCCCAAAAGACCGGTCATACTATCAGACTACTTGACCCTTTGTTGACCAAAGTTTTGGCAAGATATTAATGGAAGGAGAGCAGGTTAGCTTTCATGGGCAGCCAATATTTTGGCAACTAAACAAGCAAGACCCAGAATATCATAGGCTGCCAAAATTTTGGTCGAGCAAATTTGGGCACCAAACTAAACATACCCTTTGTTCTGATTCATGTAGCCACTTGTGCAATACACCAGAGAACATGAAAGACTGTAAGTATTAAAATGTTTGGTTATGTACTCCCTCCGATCCATTAATAAGTGTCGTAGTTTTGAACTAACCTTAGTTCAAAACTGCAACACTTATCGGAGGGAGTACAACTTCTGCATAGCGGTGTTGATTTTCATGTTGTTGTTGTTGTTGTTGTTGTTTGTTGTGGTGTTGATTTTCATGTTTGTACACCATTATCAGAACCTATTTCTTGTACAATATGTCATTTTCTATTAGTTGGTGAGTTTCTTTGCTGTGTTGATTCTTGTCAGAATAAGATCCCTGGGGATAAGGCAAATCCTACTTCTGCCAAAAACAACAAACCTTCTGGGGATAAAAAGAAAGTCCAAGAGAAAACTGCCGGCAAAGCAACAGAGGCAGCTGCAGATAAAGCTCCACAGAAAAGTGCAGAAAAGGATTCTGAGTGCAGTGTTAGTATCCTGAATATACAGGTCGGCGTTATTCGCAAAGCATGGAAGCACCCATCAGCTGACAGGTACAATAAATTTCCAACACCTGTAAAAAGGTCCTCTGTTTATTTGTCAGTCTTCTTTCTGACATTCCAACTGGTTATCTTTGCAGTCTTCTGGTGGAGGAGATAGATTTGGGAGATGGCAATGTGCGTCAAGTTGTTAGTGGTCTTGCGAAGTTCTTCAGCCCAGATGAACTTGTTGTAAGTAGTCAACAGCAGCAATGAACTTGAATGATTCTTGTTCATTTTTCTCTCTTATACATGATTCTGTGTTCTGTTGTAAATATTTGCCCTTGCTTTTGAAGAATCGCCATGTTGTCTTGATCACGAATGTGAAGCCTGGGAAGCTGCGGGATGTAATGTCTGCTGGATTGGTATGCTCTGTTGCGTCCTATTGTAATTGTGTTCTATCCCTAAGCAAAGCTTCTTGAATTTTGGCTATTAATTTGTTTACCATCTTTCCCCAAAATACTACTGTGGTGAAACGCAAGCTCCAGGCAAGCCTTGCTGTGCACTGCTAACTCACTAGGCATGTGCATATTACTAGACCTCATACTGATAGACTCTAAAATCATCACTATAACTCATGGAAGAGAATGATAAACTATTTTGAAATGAACTTATGATGTGAAACCCTTACCATGTAGTTACAGTATCTGAAGTGGAACAATGATAAATTTATGATGTGAAACCCTTACCATTGTGTTTGTCTTTGACTTCTGATGTTGTCAACCCTCAGTCCAAACTGTAAACGAAATTTTGTTTTCGACATGTTCTAAATTAAACATATTACCAGGTCTTGTGTGCTTCAAATAAAGATCATACAGTCGTGGAGCCTTTGATTCCTCCGGAAGGAGCCAAGCTTGGAGAGCGCATTTCTTTTGCTGGGTAACATTCATATGTTGTAAATGACGAATTTATACAATTTATAAGGGGTCCCATTTTATAAAGGCGTGTTTGTGCACTTCTATAGAGCTTTTACTATGTTCGGTTTTCTTATCTGTATCCATAGCTATGACGTATCTGGTATGCCATTTAGTATGCAGTTCTGGACTTCTGGTGGTTGATATGTAAGCTGTTGCAAAATATGTTGGTCCGAATAACAATATTTGGAAGTGCAATTTGATATGTTAGGTAGTTTTTTAGTTTTAAGGAATATCTGCGCTTGTGGCCACCTGTGAAACAAAATGTTTTAGTTTTAACACTTATGTCAAATTTTGCTCAATTGTCTCCTTGCAGTTATTTGGTTCCTATTTGATCTGCATCTGTCTAGGGCACATCTAGATGTGCCCTAGTTATTGCACATCTAAGTGCTCAATCAAACTAGAAAGAAAAAGGAAAAAAAGACAAAAGAAAATGCTTGCACAAATCTTAGTGTAAAATCAATGATATAGGACTTAGATGTGCGATACTTATAGCACATCTAGATGTGCTTTAGCAAAACTGTTATGTTTTCTAATTTTCCAAATTTTCTAGGTTTGATGGGAAGCCAGAAGATGTTCTAAACCCAAAGAAGAAACAGTTGGACAAGATAACACCGGTAAGCATTTATCGATGCCCAATTTTGATGTTATCTCACTTATTTTTCACCTTATGGTGATCAAAGGTTGGCCATTCAGCATGATTTGAGTAAATGCGACTCAGTTTTGTCATTCCTTGGAGAACCTACCCTTCTATTGCCATCAAATATAGAAAGGCCTTCCTGAATTCTATTGCATAGTTACTCTGCATGCATTGAATGAATTAACAAATAACTTTTTATTATGTAATCCAGCATCTCCGTACCGACGAGAATGGAATTGCAACATTCCGAGGGGTACCATTCACTACATCAGCTGGTCCATGTAGATCCTCAGTTCCGAATGCGGATGTTAAGTGAGCAACTCGTTAAACATGCTGATTTCAAACATTGGTGTGCTACTAAAACAAATGGGATGTACCATTTTGTCGTAATGCCCATATTAAATGTTACTGAATGTTAACAGAGTTGTCAGTTCTTGACTTATAATATCCGAAAACAAATTTTGTTTTGTCTATGCGCAAAAAGGGGGAAATGGCCCTGATGATATTATTGCGCAAAAGGTGATCAACCGAGTGCACGGTCCTGTGCTGAGAATGGGTTTGCTCAGTTTTCTTAACCGTGGTTCCAGTTAACTATTATTGCTCTATAATTGTGCAACGGCATATCCACAATAAACCTGTAGCTGTTTAGAGACGACCAAGTGATCTGAAGCAGTTAAGTACTTACATCTTTCATTCGCAAAAAAAAAGTACTTGCATCTTTAGTAGAGCAAGCAATACCTTGCTTCGCTGGAGAGTTTGCATGAGGCCATGGGAATCGAGTTCCTCCTCTCTTTTTTGGCCCAATACTTATTCCTTTTGGAGCTCCTTTTGCCTGACCTGCATCTTGCCCCTCTCCGTGGCAAAGTATTGTTTGGAATCTGATCAAAATTTGCCCTTCTCGCACACAGGGGAATACATCGAGTCCTTGATTCCTAGGTTTTGGCCGCAACCGTCATACGAAGTTTAGCCTAGAAGCTGAATGTAGTTCAGTTGCGATCTTTTGCCATGTCCAAGCAACCAGCACTGGGCGTGCTTTGGTATGTCTTCTTTTGGTGTCATCAAGCAACCATCCATTTGCGCCCACGTTGGTTTTGCTCTTGACATGGTGCCTGCGCCACGTCTGGGAGAAAATATTCACATACGGTGCTTCCATGTGCTCGAAGAGCGGCGAACGCACGCAAATAGCAACCTCTGGCATCATTTTACTGGTTCCTACATCCAGAAGAACTGGAGCTGACCCTCATGACCTGAAAAATGTACCCTTCTTTGAGAAATCATGGTATCCATTCAAACGAACTCCACTTTACGAATATGTACATCGCTATATGCATCCATCGACTGAAGTACTCGGATGTATCATTTTGAATTGACCGGCACCATGGATGTGTTTGGAGCTACAAGCCTCCTCAGTGCCGCCACACTCTAGGTCTACGCCTCGTGTTGTCACACCTCAAAAGTCAAACATCATCGGCATGTGTCGTCGTCTCTGCTCTTATTTTTGTCTTTTGTGACTTCATCGTCGATCTATTTAACTATGTATGGCGTTTGTCTGGTGTGTCGCACTGAAGATGAAGATGTCACTGAGATCGGAGAGGAAATGTTTGAAGCGGGAGGTGGTGCTCGAAGGCCAATTCGCACGGCGAACTACACGGAGGTTGAGGATGTCCTCTTGGTCAAGGCTTGGTCGCAAGTGGGCTTGGATGCGGTCACCGGCACCGATCAAACCGGGAAACGTTATTGGCAACACATTGAGGACAAGTATTGTAAGATGAAACCCAAGATTGCCACATTGAGAGCTCGTTCTTACCGATCGCTTCAAGGCCGGTGGGAGTTGATGAAACCCGCTTGTGCTCGTTGGAGTGCGACTATGGATCAAGTGAGGGATCAACCCCCAAGTGGCTGTGTTGAGAGTGATTATGTGAGTACAAATATCATGCTTTATTTACTTGTTGGTTCATGCTTTATTTACTTGTTGGTTATGATTGGTTGTGATTTTCATATGCTTCCAATGATGATATGTCTTAGGAGAAATATGCCGACTTGAGGTACAAGGACATGGCCGGTTTCAAGGGCAAATCCTTCCCATTCATGCATTGTTGGGCATTGCTCCAACATCTTGACAAATGGAAATTGAGGGATCAAGAGAGTGCATCGAAAAAATCGGATATGCTAAAAATGGATGATAGTGATGAAGAAGGAAGAAACCATGACAAGCCCGGGGGAACCAAGAAGGCAAAAGAGAGGATGAAGATGGAAGCGGAGGCATCAAGTCAAAGGAGGCATTGGCGGCGAAGGCATTGGAGGCAAAGCTTATTATCACCGAGAGAAAGAAAGAGGTGAAACTTGCACAATTGGAAGTAAAGGCGAGAAGATGCCAAGCGCAAGGCCGACATGGAGGAGAGGATGATCAAGCTCAAGGAAGCAAAAGCATGGAAGGAGCTCATGGCTGAGGAGAAGGAGCACATGATGATGTCTAGAAAGGACATGGATGAAGAGCAATTGGCGTGGTGGAAGGAGTACAAGGAGAACATCACCGAGAGGAAGAGGCTACTGCATGGTGCTGGTGGTGGTGCGTTGTCTACTCTCCGAGGTGAGTCTCCGATGAGTGGTGGAGGCGATGGAGGTGTGGACAACTTCACCGGTGCTTCAAGTTGTTCGTATGTTTTATGTTTTGCAAATGATGTCTCCGATGACTATGTGATGATGATCATTTGCACGTTGTATATTTTGCTATGATGTCCATGGGATTTACTATGTGATGATGATGATTTACAAGTTTGTTTCATGTTTGTGATGATGATCATTTGCAAATTTGAAGTGATTTATGTTGCTGTCCAGTTTTGAGGGTTTGAAGGCCGGGGCGCAGATCAGTGTCCTCAAACCAACCCTCAAAACAGAATATTATGTTTTGAGGGTTGGTTTGAGGGCACTGATCTGCGCCAGGGATTTTTGGCCTTCAAAACAACATTTTCTCAGCCCTCAAACTGGTTTTGAAGGTTGAGTTTTCGAGAGCTCTATTAGACATGCTCTAACAATAGTACACCACACATTTGACTGTGCATTGGTATGCTCTATGTGGCTACACGTCTCATATGCCGCATGGTACTCTCCTCCCATGCACACCCGATATTGGTCAAATCGCCATTGTTTTTCGGTTGCTTCTCAGAGACTATAAAAAAAGTGCATGACTTCTATCGCTCACACTCACCGACAACTTAAGTGTCACACACAATAGATAGAAGATCATGTTGTGTCGTCGTTTTCTTCATTCTCTAGATCATCTTGTACATGACCTTTCTTGAAATCTAGCTCAGATTCCACTCTTTAGAAATCTAAGACCGGCGTTCAACTAGTTGACAAATACAGTATACCGTGGGCGACTCGTCGGCTGGGAAGCCTAACATTGGGTTGGCCTCAGGGGCCAGGAGTCTGGTGTTAGCCCTAGCCCATCGATCAATCCAGGGCCCGGCTTCAGGAAGAAACATGATCTTGGCGTGCAAGCCACGAAGCTCCCATGGCGAGGTCGGCTAGGGCCCTTGTAAAACCCTAGCTCTCGTCCCTTTTACAAGACCAGGCCAAGGGTAGGTCGACGCCATCTGCTCAATAGCTCATACATCCTCCCAGAGCCCTTACTCGAGTCCTCCCCTCTATGTATTAAAATGACATGATATAATCGATAAGGAACCCACCGAGACTCTGACGACATCTTCGATCACCTATCACAGATGGTTTTGACCATCTCTACCACATGCGGTTAGACTGTTCGATCTCGTGATCTGTATCACTGCATACATGTTTTGTTAATTATAGTTTGATTATCTACCGCTAACTTTACACTCCAGATTACACGTGCTCGATGCAAACACACAGCTATTCGGTAACTCTAACCGCACTCGCATTCCACACAAATTTGGGCACACATCCATGTACCAATACCATGTGTGAGATTTACAATCACCCCCTGGTTGAACATTGGATGGACGGCATGTCTCCTCGGATCTCAATCTCACTTCAGCACCCTGCTGCCTGCTTACGAAAGCCGAAAAGGAAAGAAAAGGAAAAGGAAACGAATCTGTAGCAAAATCCCCGCAGCGGTCAAGCACCACGCAAACGCAACGGAACCAAGCACAACAGCACCCGTCCCCCACCGATTCTCCAAAACAAAAGCCCCGAAGAAACCCCACCAAACTCCTCCATCCTCCGCCCCCATTTCCTTCGTGCCGTCCGCCTCCGCCGTCTCGTCTACGGTCTACCCCTCGCCACCCTCCCTCCCCTCTCCTCCCCTCTCCTCCCACCTCCCCGAGGACCGCAGCGCCCCACCTCCCATGGCGGCCTCTCTCCTCCACGCCGCCGCCTCCTCCCCGCTCGCGGGCCCCAACCCGGCCGCCCGCGCGGCCTTCCGCCCCCTCGCTTCCTCCCCATTCCTGCGCCTGGCGCGCTCCTCCCCCGACCGCCGTGCCCGACTGGACGCCTCGCTCCGGGCCCTCTCGGGCGGCGCTCGCCTCGCCGCTGGAGTGGCCGCCCCCCGTTCTCGCCGCTTCGTCGCCGCCCTCGCGGGGGAGGAACCGGTGAGTGCCCGCTCTCTCCGAGATCCTTCCCCTGTTTTTTCTGTTTCCGGTGGTGATGCCCTGTTTTGACTTCTGAGGCGTGTTCCTTCCGCCCCTGCCTATCTGATCTGCTAGGTTGTAGCTGGTCACCTCACCCGCATTTCTAACCCTTTATTTTATTTTCCTCTCGCGACGCACGGGCTGAAATAATCGCTGCGCGCCTTTACAATTTTCGCTCCGTGGAGTGCATTGAGGATAATGTGCGAGTATATTCTTTTCGTGTGCCGAATGGGAGATATTTGCAGCGGTGTTTCTGTTAGCGCATTGAGGTCTTTTGACGATGTTTCTGTGTGCTAAATACCGTATTCCTTGGCTGAACTGTGATGTCAAATTATGCTAAGTTTACAAGTTATTTTGTCTGCTGAATTCAGATGAGTTCAGAATTGGGTGATGACAAGGAAAAGGAAACAGAGAAGATTGAAATAGAGCCGGAGGAGGCCCAGGAGGTGTGGAGGGAAATGCTCAAGCAGTTCAAGGCCGAGGCCATCCGAATGCAGGCCCTGACAACGCAGGCATATGATGTCTACTCCAAGAGGGCGAGGGAGGTGCTGTTAGAGGCCTCGGAGAAGCTAAGGATCCAGGCAGATAAAGCACAAAAGGACCTGACCATCATCGCTGCAGAGGTTGGTGAGGAGGGGCAGGAATATCTACAGCTGGCAGCTAAGAACTCCCCAGATTCTATCAAGGATATCACCGAGACAATCAATGCAGTTGGCAACCTCAATGGACCATCAGAGTATAAGGATTATCATGTCGGCATTTCATTTGGTATGTAAAGGCATTATGTTGGTAGCATTTCTAGTTATCTAAGTTATACTCATGCTGCAAGTTGACGAACATGTGACTCATGCAGGAAATGGCTTTGTTAGATCATCAGTTATGTAGGCAGTTTGGTGCTGCCTTGCTATGTTAGGGCTGCAATTGAATAGTATTAATGGAACTGTATTACTTCTTGTAGGTACCTTTCTTACTGTAGGAGGTTTCCTTAACTTCATGCTAACTGGAAGCACATCTGCAATTCGCTTTGGTTTTGTCCTTGGGTTTGCACTGTTGGCTCTGGGTATCTCAAGTTTGAGATCACAAAGAGCAGGCGGTCGTCAGCCTCGTCTTCTGCTGAAAGGGCAAGCTGGTTAGTTCATTTCTTCTCACATTATTTTCCTTGCTTGATTTTATTTCCCCCTATTTCATGATTGAAGTGGCATTGGCATAGCTACTTCTGCCAGTACGTATTATGTGTATACTTATGTGACATGGTTTTAATGTTGGCAAAGTTAAGAAAAACAGAATGAAAGAAAAGAGAAGTAAAATAGGAGTACATTTGTTTGTGATGTATTGAGTTCAGAAGATTGCTCTTCAACTGATCTATTTGTTTTGTCTATCTAGGTGTTTTATGTTGTTGTGCTTATTTGCATTTGTTGAGTGAGATGATATGTATCAGTTTTTGTTATGCATACTATCAGACCCATCACAATTCTGCTGAGAGCAAATAGGTGACTGCTTCCAGCTATTAATTCTATGGGTATTGCAAAATAGCTTTGGACTTCCATGCGAATAGAAGAATATTTTCATCAGGCTTCTCATGTCCTCTATCTAAATTTGACAGCTTCCGATAAAATCCAATCAGATTAGTTAAAAGTAAATCAACAGGAATCCAGTATTCCAGCATGATATTGTTGCAACTATAACTCCTTTGATCCAAAGGAGATCCATGGGATTTTTTAAGGATTTGGATCCTTAGGATTTTTTTTCCTACGGTGGTCCTTTGATTCTCAGTATTGGAATCCTTAGGAATTTTTCCATAGGATTAATTTGTACTACATTTTAGAGGAAAATTTCCATCCACTCAAACCTCTTGGTAGAATTTCTTTGTTTTTTCTGTGCTATCAAACACTCTTCCATTCAAATTCCTGTAGTCTGCTAATCCTGTAGGATACAAGAGGGCATGGCACTCTATTCCTGCGTTTTTTCTATTCCTGCATTTTGCGAATACTGTGAATCAAAGAGGCCCTAAATATATCTGGATTTCAGTTTTTTTTTCTGTCGAAATGGATTTTAAGAATTGCTTTTGTTATTTCTGCAAACTTGACTGATCATTGTTGCTTATGCGTAAACAGTTAACTTTGATAATTGGTCCATGCAAAAAAGAAGATCTCACTACTTATTTTGACATTTTCCATAGTACAATAAAATTGTTTTTGCTGTCTACTGTAGCTGATGTTCAGTTCAGTAATGATAGTAAATATATTTGAAAGGCAAATACCAAATGAAACACAACCAAGTGTAAAGAAAGCCACATGTTTTTTTTTTCTGAAGTTGTCAAACAATGCTGTAAACATAGAGTAGGTGGTATCTTATGGCCACATGCAATTTTGGTGTTAAAATTGATCACTTCTGAAAGATCTGAAGAAAAGACAAATTCTGCATGTACAGTGGCTAGTGTTTTTCATGCAGATTTTTTTTTGATCTTGAGGATGTGATTCTGTTTGATCTTGATTTCTCTTTTTTTACATGACTATGGGTGCTGCGGCTATATCCACTATTATTTTGAGATTGTTTGGGAGTTTCCACACATAGCACACATCGAGTTTAGACTCAAGTTGAGTTCCATAACGCATACAAATATTGGACATATATTAATGATGGAATTTAGATTCAAGTTGAGCCTCCCAAGGTTTCAACTGTTCATATTGATAATGTAATGCATTTCTTGTATGATTCATATATCTGATTATTTATATTGACTTGTATTTGACCGTGTAACACTAGTGAGGCTCAATTTCTAGTTGCACATTGAGTAATAGTCTCAAGATGAAGTTATCAGTTGAGCTCTGATAAGTTATTGGTTTGTTATTCCTTTAATAACTTGCAAAATTCCAACATACTTGACTTGTGGCATGCAGCTATTGCAAGCGTTATCTTCTTCAAGGACTTGTCAGTTTTCTTCCGGGTAGGTTTCTAATTTGGCTCAAATTGTATTACTACTGTGATAGCTTCCACCTCCGCCTTTTAGCAATGCCAGGATTTAATTGAATTTTGTGCGTGTGCAGCATGGGTGGTTTCCAAATGTTTTCGCGGTCCTTCTCAGGTCAGTACACATTTAATCCTTGTACTTGCTAGGAATACTTTCATTCTAGAATCAGAAAAACATATAGTGATATATAAACAGTTATTGTCATGAACTACGTCGCTTCCTTTTATGTTCCTCTGCCTGTGCGTATATACCTGCAAGACTGCATAAAATGGCTTGTTCGCGTGGCTACAAGGGCTCTACACAGTATACAGTTTTTCCTTGGTGGATATTCTCACCTATTTGCAATTTTGCATTCAACCTTTCTGGCAACCTGTGCTCCGCAATAGACCACCTCTCATTTTTACTGTACTACCACTGTACCACATAGTTCTTTCCGAAACCATATTAATTGCCTCTGCTGCAATCCCTTGACAGGGCGACACTTCTCATTGATCTGTTAGAAATCCTCTTTTTTCCCTTCTTCTGTTAGTACCACCTCAGTAGTTTTATAGTGTTATACTTGTAAGGTGTGAACAAGAAGCTGATGATTACTAAAGAAACTGGTGAATACATCATTTTCATCTTTTTTCGCCCTTGACTCCTTGAGTTTGCCTACTACACTTTGAATGTGTCTTATAGTGCAAGACCTGCACAATTATCAACCCAAATGTGATGAATGTTTCCTTTAAACAGAAGGATGGAGCTAGTGGAAGTATCTATCACATAGTTGATGTCAAGCATTAGACACAAATTGCTGTCAAATAATACTAGTTGGATATGTACTAGCCCCCGTCAACTAAAAGTCTAAAATGTCTGGTAGCTCTAGTTCTTCCTCTAGTTCCCCCTAAAAACGTGTTAAGGGGTGAAGTTCCTTCCCTTAACTGTATGTTGTTAGGTAGAAATGTGACACCCTGCGGATAGGACGAGGGTGGGCGAGCTCCTCTAGTTCCCCAATTTTGGTATTTTGGACATTTACGCGCTCTTTAAAACACAATGACCCATAATTTCTATTCTGTTCTATTTGTTGAATCAAATAATGCTATGATACTATGGAAGTACTTTCTAGACAAATCAGCACATATGATTGCCCAATCTAAATATATTAAAACATAGAAGGTTGAAGTTTGACACCTATGTCCAAATAAATCAGCATTTTGTTAATTTGCAGGCGGTCTGATTTTTTTGGAGATTTTCTTTCAGCAATTAAGTTGGCTATTTGTGTACTTCATTTAGAGAACACTTTATGCTTGTTTGCAAAGGCCACTAGAGCTTTTTTGAGTTGGACCACGAAAAACATGCACAATATTTATATATTTTTTATTTGTGCTGCAGTGGAATGGTGGCGACCTTTTACATTCATCGCATTGTGACTGGTGGCCACAAAGGTAGCACCGAGAGCAGTTCAGATAACTAATGGTAACACCTCACTTGTTTCACCTAAAGATCCTTTTGTATAAACCAGTGTATGTTGTATAGTATATGCACTTGGATACTGAACTAGCTAAACCATATGTGCCTTAAATGATTGAACTAAATTGCTCTATATCTCACGGCACAACACTTCTCTAGGTTATACAACACACATGGATGAATCATATGGCCGCGGAAATTTGGGTTCTGAAGATTGATGGTGACCCTTCGCCTTAAGGTTTCCTTCTTTCATCAGCCTTCAACTCAGGCACACTCTGTGGTGTCTGAACTCTGAAGTGGCTCTATACAGTGATACCTGGACTCACAAGACTTGCCTCGCACACTCGCCCCTCACCTTTGTTCCTTTCCTCGTGTAATATAGATGCATAAGCAGAATAAGGAATGACCCTTGAAGGTCTCTAGTATGTATCAATCTGTTCATCATTCATGTTCTTTATTTATGCAACGTAGTTGTAACACATTGAATATCCAGTGAAATCCGAAAATCGGTTTGTCTCGCTCAGTGTGTTGCTGTTTGGCCTGAGGGTAACAGTTTGGCAGTGACAGCCACATGCTATCTTTTGTTGCTTAATGTTTGCTAGATTGTATTGTACTGTATTACCTCCGTTCTGGTATATTGGTCCTCTTCATATTTTGTGCCAAAATTTGACCATAAATTTAAGTTAAATTGACAAAATGTTAATGCATGTCATAAAAAATTATATCATTGGATTCATATCCGAACATAGTTTTTAATGATGCTATTTTTTATGACATGCATTAACATTTTATCAATTAAATCCATGGTCAAAATTTGGCCCAAAATACTAAGAGGACCAATAAACCAGGACGGAGTTAGTATTTACTTATTGCCGACTTTGTCAATTTGTTTAGAGGTAATAGCACCCGAGATCCACAAACTTGCACCGAATGTGATGTTTTAGTCCAAAACTTGCAAAATGTGACTGAGGACTCCACAAACTTGACACCCTATGTGATGTTTTGGTCCACTGTCATTCACAGCGTGACATGTGGCAGTCCAGAGGGTGGACCGGTCAGCTGTGGCAATTTTGCACAAAGGCCCCTGACGTTGAATCGAGTGAACGCCAGGG
>NC_041384.1:592765563-592767795 GCF_002162155.2 Triticum dicoccoides | reverse complement strand
CCAGGGGCCTTTGTGCAAAATTGCCACAGCTGACCGGTCCACCCTCTGGACTGCCACATGTCACGCTGTGAATGGCTGTGGACCAAAACATCACATAGGGTGTCAAGTTTGTGGAGTCCTCAGTCACATTTTGCAAGTTTTGGACTAAAACATTACATTCGGTGCAAGTTTGTGGATCTTGGGTGCTATTACCTCATTTGTTTAACCATTTGATTAACTACTACGTTTGCTGAACAAATGCTTAGTATTGCAACCATTTTGATTAGCCAACTCTACATCACAAGCTCTTGCAGCTGGAACCTCTCACCCACCCCCGTACATTATCACTACTCATTAGTCACACTGCGACAGCCGATGTACTCCAGATCTGTCCACTAAACAGTGCACAGGTCGTGCAATCTACTGTGCTCTAGTGAAGCAGATCGCCGAAGCTGAGCGAGTTGACGACGGTCTCCCACTCCCAGTCGAAGTTGCCATCGAGGAACCCCTCGACAGGAGAAGCACCAAGTTCCACCTCGGAGGAGTAGGACGAGGAGGACGACGGCGACGACCATCGCCGCGACGTGTCACCGGGCGCCTCGGCGTGACGGCGCACGGCGCTGTGCTTGTGCTCGGCTCCGAGCGACGGCAGCAGAGGCGAGCCCCTGTTCCGGTCGACGGCACCGAAGACTCCCCAAGCGTTTGAGCCTGAGTCGACGACGGTAGGAGGCAGTGGCTCCGCCCTTTGCTGACAGAAGGCGGCTCCGCAGGTGTGCTCGCCGTAGTAGGCGATCACGAACGCCGCGGGCTCCTCCTGCGACCGCTGCACCCGCCGGGTCGCGGCGCAGCCCTCGCCGCTGAGCGCGCAGCGGTAGTAGAGCCTGCATGCAACAACAATAGCGTCAGGCTCTGCTCTGTCTGATCGACAAGCTTGCCGTTTGTCCGGACCACCAGGGGCATTTCTTGTCCGTACCTCGGGTGGTTGCTTCCGTTGATGTCCTTTTGCCCGTACTTCCTCCACACGAACCCGTCCGCCGTCGTGTCGGCATGGACCTCTCTGTGCGCCTCCGCCCCACGCACCCTGCGAAATCGACGGCAAACCTGTCAGTCAAACACTCGTGCCTCGTGCAAGGGCGGATGAATTCAGAAAATTCTTCGTTCATTCCCGGTGCGAGTAGCGATCGAAGTCTCGTACCTTCTTTTGGACGGCATCATGGCGAGGGGAAGATGGCAGGATGTGGCGCCAGGGTCCGTCGCCTTCCTCTTTTTATCGGTGGCGCCCGCGCTCACCGCGGCGATCACCCGGTCGCAGCAGCGGAGGATCTCCGCGGCGAGCGCCTGGTGCTCCGCCTGCACCGGCGGGGACGCCGCCCGGAGAAGCTCCCTGAGGTGCGCCGCGGACTGCTGCCCCATCGTCATCAGCTCCAGCACCACGGCTGTCGGGGTGGCCAGCGCCATGGCGTGAGTCTCTCTGCTCTGCTAGCTCGAACCTGGCACTAGAACTGGACAGTACGTGGTGCACCAACTTTTTTTGGCTTTTGGGTGTCGAGCTTGTGAGTGCGAATGAATTCGGCGGGTCTTGCCATATCGTCGGCAAATTTATAGGAAACCTAGGACAGGGGAACCAGCGGGGAAGCTGCAAGGAAGCGGTCGAAGCTGAGCTCAGCGACGCGACAACTTTTGAAGTCCACTCCGGGAGCCCAGCCTCCACTCTTTCCCTTTACAGCCGATCCAAGAGGAAGTCAAGAGCCAAGCGATAAGGCCAACTCATCGCGCAACCCCATCCCGTACGGCCCGTCCGTTTGAGGTAGAAAGGACAAACCAGACTGCTCAGCACACGACGGCTCGGACCCATCTGATCCGTTTTGTATCCGGCCTGACCTATTTCGAGCGTAAACATGCGCCGGGTTTGGGTCACGACGGACAACAAATGGACGCGTCGCTCGTCCGCGTCGGGGCCGCGTGGCAGGCGGTCACCTACTTCTCACCCGCCAACATCAATGCGCACGCGCGGCCGGCCCCGCCTGTCATCCGCCCAGGCGAATGGTCACGGTCCTTCTTAAATGGGAAAGCCGTGGACCGATCGTCATCCACACTCCCTACTCCACCCCGCGGCCTCCTCGAAACCTGACACCCTCAAACCCTAGCCTCGAACTCGCCGGCCGGCCGCGTCGCAGCCATGGGGCTCTGGAACTACGGCTGCAAGGGGAAGCATGACCGCAAGGCTGGCTCGTCCTCGGGCCGCCGCCGCCG
>NC_041384.1:592760673-592765327 GCF_002162155.2 Triticum dicoccoides | reverse complement strand
CACCGGCGAGCGTGACCGACACTACATCCACGCGGTAGTGCACCGGTGCCCCACGGCTCCGGAGATGGCCGATCGCCGTGGGGGACGTGAACTGATGCCCCACGCCGCCGCAGTCACCGGAGCGGGACGCGTCCCCACGGGAGGAGGTGGTGCAGACCCCGCCTTCCAGCCCGCCCCCGCATACCACGGACCGCCAACCCACCTCTGGACGCCGCCGGATTACGTCGACCTCGTCAGCGACGACGACGACACCGACATCCACTAAAGACGGCGACGATGACGGCAAGAGCGCGCGGACGACGTTTTTTTATTTTGTTTTTATGTTAATTATGGCACTAGACCGTTAACTGAACCATGAAACTGAGCCGTTTTATGGCCGTGAACCTAACTTATGTTTTATGTTTTTTTATTTGCGTTTATTTACTTTATTTAGTCATTTTATTTAAGTTTTTCTTTTTTTAATCATGTCCAACACAGACATGATTTAGGGTGCGGTCGCGCGTTGGGCGCACCTACGACCCAACGGATCCATTGCCACCCCAAAGAAACAAAATTCGGTCAAATCGAACGTCCGTTTGAGATCGTGCGGTGGAGTTGGCCTAAGGATAATCTATACGTGTCAGGTGAGATAATTGTAATCTGTGTGAGAGATCGAAGCTAGTAGAGATACGCATACGCTCAGAGTCCGAGTGAGATCGAAGGCGACGTGTAGTGGTTACGGGAACGCGTTGCCCCTCCCTACGCATGTGGTACGTACGTACGCCGTCACATGGGCAACCCGAGCTCACTCTCACGAAGTCACGAGTGATTGGGTAACGTGACCTGACGTACGGTGTGATGTACACGGCGAACCAGTCTGGTCGATCGTGGTCCTAATCAACTCCTGGGAAAACGGAACCCTATACACGCACACACGCGCAGAGAGGCGCAAGAAAACTGCAAGTGCCCCTAGATTCGATGGTGGTTGACACTTGGCACGGCACGTGCGTGCTGCCTGCTCGCTCAGCGGCCCTGGATTCGGGTTCAGGTTCGGTGCATGTACCGGCAGCGCCAGCCCGCCGCTGGGCCCTAAACAAAAGGATTCAAAGCGGCCGTGTAATTCCTGGACCGGCCGCGTACGTTTGGTTGGTTGATTGATTGATCCATCCTCTTGCGAGTTTCCTTTCGGGAAAGATCCTTTTGCGAATTGAAGCGACGAGCACCAGTATAATACTGTTCATGCTCATGCGTGTCTCTGTCTATCTTCAGTTTAGTTGCACCCCGAGCTGATTCAAAGCGAGCTTATAAAATGTTGGTTGATCCGGCCGGACATGATGAGAACACCGATAGTGCAGTCTTCCCCTAAGTCTAATATAGTTTTGTTTTAGTGTTCGAGTCGAATGAGTGATGGCCAGTGATCCACGATGCTCGAGTCGAGTAGCTAGAGAGATTAGGCTGTTCCCTGCCAAAAACAATGGGGTGGTTTCTCACCAGAGCTGGCCCGCATGTGCTGCAATAATGCGTTGCTTTGGATTTCAGAATCTTGATATGATGATCTCCTTCTCTTGGTAGAACGTGAAACCGGCCTCTCACAGTAGTCACCATTCACCGATGGGCAATGTCCGGCCATCTTCCGTCAGTACGTCCTGGTTTGACATGTCCAAATGTTCGGTCTCGAAAGTTGACACGACACGACCGTTAATCAATTAACTAACTAAAGATGTCTCGACAAGTAGTAAGTGCATGAGATTGGCTTTTTTATACCGAAAGGGTGAGAATAATCGAGGACCTGTGTGCACGGTACCCTTTTCTTCGAATTGACCTGACTTGTCCGATTTATAAAAAAACGTATACCGTATTGACCTGAGAGTCGCCACGAATGTGCGAGCAATTTCCTTGTGGTCAACCTCCGCACAGAAGGAAGGCCATCCAGATCATGTATTTCAGAAGGTTCCAAATTCATCGTCTACGCGAAAACAAACGGCTTAGACTTCCACGCATGGATACAAAAAATGGCAAGGTTTATGTATGTTCCTAGTGGCCAGAGCAAACGACCATGAGAAGTGTATGTATTTTAGAAACTTCCAAAATCATCATATATGCGAAACAAACGGCTTAGGCCAACTTCATCGCACGACCCCAAACGGATGTCCGTTTTGTCCGGATTTTGTTCGTTTGGATAGAGCAATGGGGTCGTGTCCGGGCCGTTTCTGGGATGTGGTGGCCGTGCGCCCAACGCCTGGACGCATCCCAACCGCATCCTGTCCGCGTACCTTTTTCTTTGCAAGCCCTTAAACTTTTTTTCATCATTCATTTTTGATACATAAAAATATATCACCAAATTTTGACTAGTAAAGTAAGACCAAAGAAAACAAGAACCACAATAATATATTTTAGAAGATATCCAAATTTCATAACTGCTCCTGTAAGTTGGATTAGTGCCTTCTCGATGCATTTATTGTTGATCTGCGGAGGAGCCTCGATCTTGCGTGCTTCTTTCTTCTTCGGGTCTAAAGAAGTAGAGGTTGCTTTCTCACATCTAGTATCGTGTCTAGCCTCTAATCTAGCAACAAGTGCACTTGTCTCATCTACAACCTCTATGCTAGCTAAAAGTGCACGAACATCTACTAAATTGCGCTCTATCAATATATCGATGTACTCTTCTTCTCAATACCAAAACTCGCATCCATTCTACACAATAAAATTGGAAGTTAGCCCAACTAGTCAAATCTAGAGCACAAACCGAAGCTAAAAAGAGCACATACCCCATCGTTTAAGCACTTGATGAATATCCATCCGGGATGTTCCGGCGTTATAGGCACGCGACGCACGACCTTCTTTGGGTAGTGGTCGCACTTAATAAGTGGCAACGGTGCGCCGATGAGCTTGTGGGCTAGCACCGAGCCCGGTCGACCGCCATTCGTGTATCTGCCGGCAGACCACCAATGGTGTAGATCCAAGCGGCTAGAGGAGGAGCCACTGCCCGCATACGGCCCTGCCAGGGCCTTCCGACCTGGTGCCTGACCAGTCCATGGCGCGGCGCGGCCTCCCACAACTGGGCGAGCTCAAGACCGACCGGATCCACCCCAAATCCGACCGGCGGGTGCGCAAATGTGGCCGTGTTTGGGTAGCTGGGGGCGCCGAGGGGAAGGGGTTGGGCGAGTGCGCTTCCGAGCTGCACAGCTGCAATGGCAGCGGCGGCGGCGAGCGAAGAGTGTGGAAGAGTGGAGAAGAGTGGAGGGTGTGCGGCCGGAGGGAGGGAGGGGGCGGATAGAAAAAGGCGTCCCTGTGCCACCGACGGGCGGGTCAGTGGAGGACACGCGCAGACGGCCCGAGCGTCCGCGTGCTGTCTGTTTCACCCCAAAAATGGCGTAAACTTGGGTCGGGATGGGCCGAAAGCAGACAGAAAACGGACAAAAGTCTGTTTACGCCCACGCGCTGGACCCTCTGATTCGTCCGTTTTATCCCAAACGAACGCGCGTGGACAGGATGTGGTCGCGCGGTGGAGTTGGCCTTAGACTTCCACGCATGGATACAAATTATGGTCAGTTCCAGGTTTATGTATGTATATCTACCTAACCCAAAGTCGCGCGCGATTCGGACGCATTTCATGGGTCTCCGCAATAAAATTGTTCTTAATCTACGTGTTTGACCGATCCAGGTTTGAGGACTGCGACACCAATTACGGAACGTAGGTCTACGTCCTTGTTAATTATACGAGAAAACATGCACCAACTGATCGAAGAATTTCTCCTGCCTGCGGGTATTTGACCCGAATTCTAGCTAGGGTTTGACGGTAACCTCCTGGAGCTATCATGCCTGCTATGCTACCGAGAAAACATACACGCGGTACTACGTAACTGCGACTCCCGGTTTGTTGGCTTTTGCTGGTTAAAATTAGGGTTAGTATGGTCACGCACACACGCTTCTAGTTGGTGATCGCCGAGCGGGAAAATGACAGTACTCGAGGGAAAAGGATTTGCTCGTACCGTCTTTGAAGGGGTCCAAATGGCTGTAAGGCTAACCATGAACCGAAATGCCAACTGTAGTTTCTGAAGGACAACTAACTGATTGGGTAAATTTGCTGTGAACATCACATATAATGTTGTAGCACTATGTTCTCATCTCATGGAAGTCGGCAGCTGGCACATCACGTGGATGCGTACGAGCAGTTAACCGGTTTGGCAACATGCACGAGATTTCCAGAAGAAAACTCGGGGACCGTCTGGTGAGTGGCTTCATCGACCGAGTTCACGCTGGCATGTGGCATGCTTACTGACCAGATATCTCCATCAGAGACTTGGACAACTTCCATCCTCCGTACACGACCTTCTCTTTGCAGCAAGCCAGTAACTGACGGTCTCATGGTCAAATTATGTAATGTAGGACAAGTTTTAAGCGCGTCGCAGGAGCACATGAACATAGCTGCCAACTGCGTATGAGGTAGATCGGCACTTGCGTAGAATGGTGCATGCATGTATTGTAGCAAGCCGCACGTGCAGCACGATTAGCTTAGCGATCGTACTTTGTATACTAGTTACTGGATTGCTACTTTCAAAAAAAAAAGTTACTGGATTGCTACGCTTCGGAATTAATGACCACACTGGGAGGACCCTCGTCTGGTCTCGCCCGCTCCCGGGGGAGGCGAACCCTAACGCCGCCACTTCCAGCCTCC
>NC_041384.1:592741956-592760591 GCF_002162155.2 Triticum dicoccoides | reverse complement strand
GTCGTCGTCGGTGGTGGCGGGGCATCTTCCCCTTCCCCGCGGTGGGCTGGCGCGGGACAGCGGTACCAAGCGGGGGTGCGAGGTTCTGCAGAGCGGCGTGGCGTGACTGCGTCCGGGGCGGCCCGGCGGTAGCGTCCTTGAGTGGCGGCGCGGGTGGCTCCTCGTCAGGGGCGCGACGTCGGTGGGCGCCCCGGCCAGATCTGGTTCGGGCGGTTGCTCTGACCGGCTGCCGACGGGCGACGCGGGATGAGGCGGAGTGGGCTGCCGTCGCCGGTGGCTTCGACTGCTGGTTGGGACCGGCGTGGGGGCGTGTTTCTTGATGGGGTGGTCTGGTGGCTCTGCGGTTGTCATGACCTCGTCCGGGGCACGGGTGGTACAGATCGGTGGGGTGGCAGCGCTTGGTGCTGTGTGCCGTGACCCCGCGGGTGGCGTTGGGTGCAGGTGCAGCGGGCCTCCTTCCCCTGGTTCTAGGCCGACGCATGGCTGCGAGTCGGGGCTCGCGTTCGAGCGGATTTGGACGGTGCCCGGGGAGAGTCAGAGTTCATGCTCCAGGTAGGTACGCTTGGGCTCGATCCAAGAGGTGCCTGTGGGTCATGAGGTCACTCTCCTCGCGGGTAAGTTGGACATTGTGGTGGTTGGGGCTCTGCTGACTGTTGGGCAAATCGGCGTCCGATTGCTCGTATCTGCGTTGGTATTTTCCTGAAAAGGAGAGGATGATGCAACACAACAACGTTAAGTATTTTTCTTAGTTGTGAAATCAAGATTATCAATCCAGTAGGAGAACCAAGCAACACTATGTAAACAACATCTGCATACAAATAACAAATACTTGCAACCCAACGCGTAAGAATGGTTGTCAATCCCTCCTTGATATCCAGATAGATAAAATTGTATGAGGTTGGATAAATAGATCTAGCAAAAACATAAAATAAAATAAATAAAGAAAACGTGTAGCAAGGTATTTTTGGGTTCTTGGAATAATAGATCTGAAAACATATGATAGAAAATAGTCACGGGGGCCATAGATTTCACTAGTGGCTTCTCTCGAGAAATATCATACGGTGGGTAAACAAATTATTGTTGGATAATTGATAGAAAAGCAAATAATTATGACGATATCCAAGGTAGTGATCATGTATGTAGGCATTACGTCCAAGATTAGTAGACTGGAATGATTCTGCATCTACTACTATTACTCTACACATCGACCACTATCCAGCATGCATCTAGTGTATTAAGTTCATGGAGAAACGGAGTAATGCAATAAGAACGATGGCATGATGTAGACAAGATCTATTAATGTAGGAATTAGACCCCATCTTTTTATCCTTAATAGCAACGATACATCCGTGCCTCTTCACTCCTTCTATCACTGGATGAGGACACCGCAAGATCAAACCCATCACAAAACACCTCTTCCCATTGCAAGAAAAATCAATCTAGTTGGCCAAACCAAACCACATAGAAGAAATACAAGGCTATAATAATCATGCATATAAGAGATAAAAGAAGACTCAAATAATATTCATAGATAGAACTGATCATAAACTCTCAATTCATCGGATCCCAACAAACACACCGCAAAAAGTCATTATATTAAATAGATCTCCAAGAACATCGAGGAGAACATTGTATTGAGAATCAAAAAGAGAGAAGAAGGCATCTAGCTACTGCCTACGGACCCGTAGGTCTATGGTGAACTACTCACGCATCATCGGAGGAGCACCAATGAGGATGATGAACCCCTCCGTGATCGTGTTCCCCTCCGGCAAGGTGTCAGAATAGGGCTCTAGATTGAATCTCGTGGTTCTAGAATTTGCGGCGGCTAGAATTGTTTTCCGTCGTCTTCCCTAGGATTTCTGAAATATTTGGGTATTTATAAAGCTGAGAGGCGGTGGAAAGGACATCCGTGGGCCCCACCACCCATCAGGGCGCGCCAGGGGCCTCTAGCGCGCCCAGGTGGGTGGTGGGCCCCACGGGCCTCTCCTTTGGCACTTCCTTGGCTCCCAAGTTGTCTTCTGGGCAGAAAAAAATCTCCAAAAAGTTCCGTGGCATTTGGACTTCGTTTGGTATTGATATTCTGCGAAGTAAAAAACAACAACTTGCACTGAGCACTTTGTCAATAGGTTAGTCTCAAAAAATGATATAAAGTTGCTATAAGATGAATGTAAAGCATCCAAGAATGATAATATAACAACACGAAACAATAAAAAATTATAGATACATTGGAGACGTATCAGCATTCCCAAGCTTAATCCTACTTGTCCTCGAGTAGGTAAATGATAAAAACGGAATTTTTGATATCGAATGCTGCCTAACATGTTCATCACATATCTTTTTTCTTTTGTAGCATGGACATTTGGATTTTAGATGGTTTAAATAATAGTCTATAATTGACATGAAGACTTCAATACTCAAGCATCTCAACAAGCAACCATGCCTTTCAAAATATCAACACTAAAGAAAGTTATCCCTAGCCCATCATGCTCAATCATTGATCCATTCATGAAATACACTCAAATATTAGCAGCATTCGATATGTGGGTGGACCGGTGCTTGGGTACTGCCCTTCCTTGGACAAGCATCCCACTTATGATTAACCCCTCTTGCAAGCATCCGCAACTCCAAAAGAAGTATTAAGGTAAACCTAACCATAGCATGAAACATATGGATCCAAATCAACCCCTTATGAAGCAACTCATAAACTAGGGTTTAAGCTTCTGTCACTCTAGCAACCCATCATCTACTTATTACTTCCCAATGCCTTCCCCTAGGCCCAAACAATGGTGAAGTGTCATGTAGTCGACGTTCACATGACACCACTAGAGGAGAGACAACATACATCTCATCAAAAATATCGAACGAATACCAAATTCACATGACTACTTATAGCAAGACTTCTCCCATGTCCTCAGGAACAAACGTAACTACTCACAAATCATATTCGTGTTCATAATCATAGGGGTATTAATATGCATAAAGCATCTGAACATATGATCTTCCACCGAGTAAACCAACTAGCATCAACTACAAGGAGTAATCAACACTACTAGTGACCCACAGGTACCAATCCGAGGTTTTGAGACAAAGATTGGATACAAGATATGAAGTAGGGTTTGAGATGAGATGGTGCTGGTGAAGATGTTGATGGAGATTGACCCCCTCCCGATGAGATGATCGATGATGATGATTTCCCCCTCCCGGAGGGATGTTTCCCCGGCAGAACAGTTCCGTCGGAGCCCTAGATTGGTTCCGCCAAGGTTCCGCCTCGTGGTGGCGGAGTTTCGTCCCGTGAGCTTGCTTATGATTTTTTTCCGGACGAAAGACTTCATATAGCAGAAGATGGGCACCGGGGGCCTGCCAGGGGGCCCACGAGGCAAGGGGCGCACCCAGGGGGGTAGGGCGCGCCCCCACCCTCGTGGATGGTGGGTGCCCCCCTCTGGTGCTTCCTTCGCCCAATATTTTTTATATATTCTAAAAATGACCCCTGTGGAGTTTCAAGACTTTTGGAGCTGTGCAGAATAGGTCTCTAATATTTGCTCCTTTTCCAGCCCAGAATTCCAGCTGCCGACATTCTCCCTCTTCATGTAAACCTTGTAAAAGTAAGAGAGAATAGGCATAAGTATTGTGAAATAATGTGTAATAACAGCCCATAGTGCAATAAATATCGATATAAAAGCATGATACAAAATGGACGTATCATCCCTCTTGTATATCTATCACTTCGGGACTAATTTCATATATTACCATTGCTTATAACAAGCTCAAACAAATTTACGCGAAGAACATGAGCATAAAAATTTTCATCTCTCAAAATAATATAAGTGAAGCATGAGAGAATTTCTTCAGAGATTTACTAACTCTCAATATAATATAAGTGAAGCATGAGAGTATTTCTTCAAAAATTAAAGCACCACCGTGCTCAAAAAGATATAAGTGAAGCACTAGAGCAATTCCATAGCTAAAAATGTTTAAGTGAAGCACACAGAGCAATTCTAACAAAATCATAGCATCATTATGGCTTTCTCAAATAGGTGTGTCCAGCAAGGATGATTATGACAAACTAAAAAGCAAAACAAGCAAAGACTCTAATAGTACAAAACGCTCCAAGCAAAACTCATGATATGTGACGAATAAAAATATAGCTCTAAGTAAAATTACCAATGGTTGTTAGAAGAAAGAGGGGATGCCTTCCTGGGCATCCCCAAGCTTAGTTGCTTGGTTCTCGTTGAATATTAACTTGGGGTGCCATGGGAATCCCCAAGCCTAGGCTCTTTTCACTCCTTATTCCTTCATCCATCGCGATCTCACCCAAAACTTGAAAACTTCAATCACACAAAACTTAACAAAAACCTTCGTGAGATCCGTTAGTATAATAAAGCAAATAACCACTTTAAGTAATGTTGCAAACCCATTCATATTTTATTATTGCATTATACCTACTGTATTCTAACTTTACCATGGCTTATACCCTCCAATACAAATAGAACAACCATTATTCTGTGACTTAAATGAATAACCGTCTCGCAATAAACAAGATCCAGATATAATGGTCATGCTCAACGCTGGCACCAAATAACAATTATTGATGTCTAAAACTAACTCTAAGGTAGATGTAAAGGTAGCGTGCCGACTGCGATCACATCAACCTTGGAACCATTCCGACGCGCATCGTCACCTCGTCCTTAGCCAATCTTCGTTTATTCCTCAACTCTTGTTTCGAGTTACAAATATGAGCAACCAAACCAGTATCAAATAGCCAGGCGCTACTACGAGCATTATTAAGGAACACATCAACAACATGTATATCAAATATACCTTTGTTCACTTTGCCATCCTTCTTATCTGCCAAGTATTTGGGGCAGTTCTGCTTCAAGTGACCATTTCCCTTGCAGTAGAAGCACTCAGTTTTAGGTTTGGGTCCTGCTATGGGCTTCTTCACAGGAGCGGTAACTTGCTTGCCATTCTTATTGAAGTTCCCTTTCTTTCCCTTGCACTTTTTCTTAAAACTGGTGGTCTTGTTAACCATCAACACTTGATGCTCTTTGTTGATTTATACCTTCGCCGATTTCAACATCATGAAGAGCTCGAGAATCATTTTCGTCATCCCTTGCATATTATAGTTCATCATGAAGTCTTTGTAGCTTGGTGGCAGTGACTGAAGAACTTTGTCAATAACACTCTCAACTGGAAGAACAATTCCCAGCTGAGTCAAGTGGTTGTGGTACCCCGACATTTTGAGTATGTGTTCACTGACAAAACTGTTCTCCTCCATCTTACAGCTAAAGAACTTTCTGGAGACTCCATATCTCTCAACCTGGGCATTAGCTTGAAATATCAATTTCGGCTCTTGGAACATCTCATATGCTCTGTGGTGTTCAAAACACTTTTTAAGTCCCGGTTCCGAGCCGTAAAGCGTGGCACACTGAACTATCGAGTAGTCATCAGATCAAGCCTGCCAGACGATCATAACGTCTGCATCAGCTCCTGCAGCACGTCTGTCACCTATAAGTGCATTGATAATCCCCAAGTGCAATGAATCATCATAGCAATTTCCAAAGGTGGAAGTGATAAGTATGGAGTGTCGAACCCGCAAGGAGCTAAAGGTAAGATCAATATTCTCTCAAGTCCTATCTGCCACTGATACGAATCTACGTACACCGAACGTTTGCATTCATCTATAAACGAGAAATAAAACTACATTGTGGGTATGAAGAGGATAGCTTTTCATGATATCGGAGAACTAAAATATAGAAGTAGGTGCTGTTAACATAAAGTTAGAATATATTATTATATATTATAAATAGCGAGTGTGAAATAATGATGGATCGGTGTGCAGAATTATCCTAGGCAATTGTTAACAAGATCGGTGGTCGTTATTGCAATTTTATATGAGGGAGAGGCATAAGCTAACATACTTTCTCTTCTTGGATCATATGCATTTATGATTGGAACTCTACCAAGCATCCACAACTACTAAAGATCATTAAGGTAAAACCCAACCATATCATTAAAGTATCAAGTCCCCTTTATCCCATACGCAACAACCCCCTTACTCGGGTTTAAGCTTCTGTCACTCTAGACCCCCACTATAAGCGAATCATGAACGTATTGCAACACCCTACAGCGGGAATCCTTCACGTGTGTGCAGCACGAAAGGCACCATAGTACAACACCAAAATAAAACATACAACTCAAACCAATCTAGAACATGAATCAACCCAAAAGACAAAAGATATCTACTCAAAACATCATAGGTGACAACACATCATTGATCATAATATGTGGCATAAAGAACCATGTTCAAGTAGGGGATTACAGCGGGGTGCGGGAGAGTGGAACGCGTAAAAGTGATGAGGATGGTGATGAAGATGGTGATGTTGATGAAGACAATCACCGCGGCGATGGTTCCCCCGGTGGCACTCCAGCACCACCGAGAGAGAGGGGGAGAGACTCTCCCCCTTGTGCTTCCTCCTCCATGTCCTCCCCCTAGATGGGGAGAGGTTCTCCCTCTGGTCCCCTCTGGGATCCTCCTCCATGGCCTCCGGTGATGATGACCCTCTCCAGCATGGTTCCAGAGAGGGCATAGATTGATTTTTCATGGCTACAGAGGCTTGTGGTGGCGGAACTCCTGATCTAGATTTATTTCTGGGGTTTTTGGTATTTATAGGAATTTTTGGCGTCAGTCTCACGTCAAGGGGGTCCACGAGGCAGCGACAAGGTAGGAGCACCCTCCCGGGGAGGGGGGGGGGTAGGGCGCCCCTACCTTGTCATCTCCTCGGGACTCTTCTGGTCCAACTCTTGTGCTTCGGGGTTCTCTTTTGGTCCATAAAAATCACCGTAAATTTTCAGCCCATTCCGAGGACTTTCATTTCTGCACAAAAAACGACACCACGGTAGTTCTGCTGAAAACAACGTCAGTCTGGGTTAGTTCTATTCAAATCATACCAAAACCATATAAAATTGTTGAAAACATGGCATGGATACTTCATAAATTATAGATACGTCGGAGACGTATCAGCATCCCCAAGCTTAATTCCTGCTCGTCCTAGAGTAGGTAAATGATAAAAGAAAAAAAATATGAAGTGCGAATGCTAGCATAGTGCATAAATTTGATCAATGATAGTTCCAAACAGTTTTTCTAGCATTATTCTTTATCATAAACAGTAGCTCATCTCATAAAACTTCTCATGATCAAGTAGCAAGCTATTCACATGTTAAAGTATAGACCATAAAGTTTGTCGAGAACTAACAAACTATGCTTCCAGTCACCAAACAACTGCAATTCATCTTATTTTCAGAAAGAGTCTATGTAAGAGCTTTGATTTAGCAAATTCCACATACTCAACTATCATATAGTCTTCCATGATTGCTAACACTCAAAGCATATTTTTAGGAGAAATAGCATCCGTCGAACACAGAGAAAGATAGGGGCTTAATGTTTCGCCTCCCAACTTACTTATCATATAGATAGTTTTCAACAATAATAATTCATGATCAAATATATTTGAATGGCCATATATGCTTGGATCATTCCCCACCACATGATGCTTGCCAACTAAAGAAAAATTGAGGTTGAACTAAGAAGGAAAATTATTGACTCTTGCATAAAAGTAAATACATGAAAGTAAAAGATAGGCCCTTCGTAGAGGGAAGCAGAGATTGTCATGCGCTTTTTAATTTTGGATGTGCAAACCCTTAATGTGAAGGAACGTCACATTGTATTGCCCTTTGTGATAGCAACCTTTATTATGGAGTCCGTCGCTTTTATTTCTTTACCATCACAAGTTTGTACAACGCTTATTTTTTCTTAGAATAAAAGATCATACATATTTAGGAGCAATTTTTATTGCTTTTTGCACCGACGAAAACTTACTTGAAGGATCTTATTCAATCCATAGGTAGATATGGTGGACACTCATGGCATGAAACAGGGTTTAAGGGGTTTGGATGCACAAGTAGTATCTCTACTTAGTACAAAATTTTGGCTAGCAAAAGATCCTAAGCAAGCACCACATGTTAGAGGATCCATAACAATATAACTTCTATGCAAATATACCCAAACATAACTCATTACGTTTTCTTCCTTGTCCAACTTCAACTAATTTTCTCAAGTTTTAAAATAATTAATGGGGCTCACAATCATAGAAGATGTACAAGATAGTATATTTATATGTGAAATCTCTCTTCTTCGATATTCTTTCATGAATTGTTCAAGTGACCAATGTTGAGTTTGCTAACTTTCAATAAATTTTACCACCTATACTTCTTATAAGTGAAGTCATTACTCCCGATGGGATAAGCATGTGAAGCATATATAATTTCAGATCTATGATATTCAATTCATTCAACCATTTACTCGTAGGATATAAGTGAAGCACGCAAGTAAATGACAAACTACTCCAAAAAGATATAAGTGAAGAACAATGAGTAGTCAAATAATTAACTAGCCATGGGAGGACTCTATCTCATTCAAGATTTCAGATCCAATGCTTTTATTCAAACATCAAGTAAAATGGAAGTATGCTCCAAGAAAAACACATATTATGTGATGAATAAAAATATAGCTTCGAGTAAGGTATACCGATGGTTTTGAAGACGAAAGAGGGGATGACTTCCGGCGCATCCCCAAGCTTAGGCGCTTGAGTCTTCCTTGATTATTACCTTGGGAATCCCCAAGCTTAAGGTCTTTCCACTCCTTATTCTCCTCATATCGATATCTCACCCAAAACTTGAAAACTTCAATCACACAAAACTTAACGGAATTTTGTGAGATGGGTTAGTATGATAAAGAGTAAATCATTCACTTTGGTACTGACAAGATAAGATTCATAATTGTTCTCACATAATGCCTACTGTACCATATCATTTCTATAATATATATTGAGAAATATAAGCCATAGAAAGTAGAAAAAAGCAAACTATGCATTGAAAATAGAATCTGTCAAAAACAGAACAGTCTGTAATGATCTGGACAACAACCATACTTCTGTCACTCCAAAAATTCTGAAAAATTAGGACAACCTAAGCAATTTGTATATTAATCTTGTTCAAAAATAATCGGTATTTTATCACGCTTATGTTAAAAATGAAAATTATTTTACTGGGCGCAAAAGTTTGTGTTTTTCAGCAAGATCAAATCAACTATCACAGTAAGCCATCCCAAAGGTCTTACTTGTCACTTTATTGAAAGAAAATCTATAAAACATGATTACTACAGTAGCTTAATAATGTGAACACACAAAAACAGTAAGGATAGATATTGGATTGTCTCCCAACAAGCGCTTTTCTTTAATGCCTTTTTAGCTAGTCTTGATATTATAATGATACTCTTCCAAGCCCAATTCCGATGATAGTCTTATTCATATTCCAAAAGATACAAGTGAATTTCATGGATAATTCTACAATTAATATATATTTACCAACATCCAAGCTCAAAATATATAAGTGAAGCACACAAAGCATTCTATAAAGCCATGCTCAAAAGATTTAAGTGAAGCATAAAGAGCATTCTATACAACCATACTCAAAAGATTTAAGTTAAGCACATGAAGCATTCTATAAATAAATGAAGGACTATCTCATACTAGCATGGTGCATAAAAGAAAAGAAAGAAAAAATAAACTCAAAAGACACATATCATGTGAACAAAACAAAAACCAAGGTATACAGATAATTGTTGAAGAAGAAAGATGGGATGCGACCCGGGGCATCCCCAAGTTTAGATGCTTGAGTATCCTTGAAATATTTACTTGGGGTGCCTTGGGAATTCCCATGCTTGAACTCTTGCCTCTCCTTATTATTCTCATATTGATAACTCCTCGATCTTCGAACACTTCATCCACACAAAACTTAACAAAAAACCTTGTGAGATCCGTTAGTATAATAAATAAAATCACTATCTTTAGGTACTGTTGTAAACTCATTACAGTTTCATATTAGCATTATATCTACTGTATTCTGACTTCACCATGGTTCATACCCCCCGATACAACCCATAGATTCATCAAAATAAGTGAACAACACATAGAAAACAGAATCTGTCAACAACAGGACAGTCTGTAGCAATCTGGAACTTTCGTATACTTTTGTTCCTTCAAAAATTCTAAAAAATTAGTAAAATATAAAGAATTAGCATAGAAGTACCATGTAAAAATATCAAAATTTTATCGCTCTCCAGTAAAAAATGTAAATTCAATTACTACAACAAAAGTTTCTTTTTTTTTCTGCTGCACACACCAAACAAGCAATTTAAACATTCTAAACGTAAAGCTTGGCACATTATTTTTGTAATACAATGAATATATACAAGGGGATACTTATTTTTCAGAAACTTCCATGAAAAATTCTACAATGTTTCCTTGAGCGTGAACACAAGTGTTCAAGGTCGACCCTCACATCTCTAATGCATAACCTTCCAATCACTTCTCTTTTCGAAAAAATAGGCAAAAGAGGCAAGTATTTTTTTGTATTTTGCATTATTTTATTTTTTTGTTTGTTTCACCCACAACTAAACAAAAACAAAAGGGAAAACAAAATCTACTTAGTGAAGAAAGCAAACAAGCACTCACGAGAATATCAACCCCACACTATTGCTCCCCGGCAACGACGCCAGAAAAGAGTTTGATAATCCCCAAGTGCAAGGAATCATCCTTGCAATTTCCAAAGGTGGAAGTGATAAGTATGGGGTGTCGAACCCACAAGGAGCTAAGGTAATATCAATATTCTCTCAAGTCCTATCTTCCACTGATACGACTCTACGTACACCGAATGTTTGCTTCCATCTAGAAACGACAAATAAAACCATGTCGTGGGTATGAAGAGGATAGCTTTGCATGATATCGGAGAACTAAAATATAAAAGTAGGTGCTGTTAACATAAAGTTAGAATATATTATTATATATTATAAATAGCGAGTGTGGAATAATGATGGATCGGTGTGCGGAATTATCCTAGGCAATTATTAACAAGATTAGTGGTCGTTACTGCAATTTTATATGAGGGAGAGGCATAAGCTAACATACTTTCTCTTCTTGGATCATATGCACTTATGATTGGAACTCTAGCAAGCATCCGCAACTACTAAAGATCATTAAGGTAAAACCCAACCATAGTATTAAAATATCAAGTCCCCTTTATCCCATACGCAACAACCCCTTACTCGGGTTTAAGCTTCTGTCACTCTAGCAACCCACTATAAGCGAATCAAGAACGTATTGCAACACCCTACAGCGGGAACCCTTCATGTGTGCGTGGCATGAAAGACACCATAGGACAACACCAATGCTTATTACTAAACTTGTTGAAGAGATGAAATAGAACCAAGGTCTATCTTTTTGATCAGAGGTTGAATCGATCATCAGAAGAAGAATTAGGCCAAAAATTAGGATACATTCTGGGAAAATGAAACTTCCATTGAAGAGAAGCAAATGAAACGCTTTCATAAAAATTCTCGTAGAATCGAGAATGAAGTTTTCATTCTGTACATGCCAGATCATGAATTAGTAACTGCATCCAATCTCCGAAAAGTCCCGATTGTTTCGATTTTTGAAATGGGATATTTACGGAATCCCCATGAATAGGATCAAACCTTATTCCATGCTATTTCCATAAGATTCTTCTTTCTTATTCTTAAGCAAGCCCTCGAGAGGGCTTAGTTGATCATGATTTTTGTTTTCTCTTTCTTTTCCTTTTTGTTTGTTTCGAGAAAGATATCGTCCGATTCTCCTTCTATTGATTCTTTTCCGATCGAGATGTACGGATCCATGTGTCTACATACATAGATTCTGTTCATGGATTAACGAAAATGTGCAAGAGCTCTATTTGCCTCTGCCATTCTATGAGTCGCTTCCTTTTTGCGTATGGCACCCCCACTCCCTTTGGCATCATCTACTAATTCGGAACTTAATTTGAAAGCCATATTTCGACCCGGACGCTTTTGGGATGCTTCTAATAACCAACGAATGGCAAGTGCTCTTCCTTGTTTAGATCCTATTTCAATCGGAACTTTCCGCGTCGATCCTTTTTTATTACGTCTTGTTTTTATTACGCCCATAAAAGAAAAAAATAAGTTATGAAATGCAGTAATTCTTCTTTATTCTTCTAATTGATTGCAATTAAACTCGGCTCAATCTTTTTTTTCTAAAAAAGATTGAGCCGAATAAAAATAGATCATGATATGATCATGAGACTTGACAAATCGAGATTCGTCTATTCTATATATCTAGAATATATATATTAAGGTATAATACAATAAAGAAATACAAATAAAATAATAAAATATAGTATTATCATATGATAATGGAATCAAATACGCAGTATTTACAGAAAAAAGTCTTCGTTTATTGGGAAATAATCAATATACTTTTAATGTCGAATCGGGATTCACTAAGACAGAAATAAAGCATTGGGTCGAACTCTTCTTTGGTGTTAAGGTGGTAGCTGTGAATAGCCATCGACTACCTGGAAAAGGTAAAAGAATAGGACCTATTCTGGGCCATACAATGCATTACAGACGTATGATCATTACCCTTCAACCGGGTTATTCTATTCCACTTCTAGATAGAGAAAAAAACTAAAGGAGAATGAATGAAAAAAGACATAGTTTGGAAGTTAGACCTTTTTATAGGACTCTCTTTCAATTTCAAAAAAGAGGACGTTTGAAACTTTTAACAGGCGTAATCGTGAGTCAACAAGTGACTCGAACTGTGTGTAAAAACAGAAGCATTTTTTTTACAGAATATTTTTCAAACTAAAAATAAAAAATACAATACAATAGTCAATATTCCTTATAATAGATATACTTAATTATATCATAAGAATCTTAAGATATTTTTCGACTAGATAGAAATAGTAAATTTGAATTGAGACACCTATTCCATGACGGATTTAAACTTACCTTCTATTTTCGTGCCTTTAGTAGGCTTAGTATTTCCGGCAATTGCAATGACTTCTTTATTTCTTTATGTGCAAAAAAATAAGATTGTCTAGTACTTTTTAGTGTAAGTAATATAATATGGTAGGGTATGTGGCTTTTTCTACACACACTTTCTACACACAAATGAAAAACGGTTATGGATGCGGATATAGGCGCGGTTAGCAGTGACCATTGAATAAGTTTCTTCAGCTTGAGTTGGGTTAAAAGCACGGAAGGTATTTGCACCATCACCGTCCTCAAATAGAGTGTTTTCTACGGTCGCTCCATGAATAGCGCATAGCAGAGCCGCACCTAATACTCCGGCAACTCCCATCATATGAAATGGGTTCAACGTCCAATTATGAAATCCTTGAAAGAAAAGGATGAATCGAAATATCGCTGCTACGCCAAAACTCGGCGCAAAGAACCAACCAGATTGCCCCAGTGGATAAATAAGGAATACAGAAACAAAAACATCAATTGGACCAGAGAATGAGATTGCATTATAAGGCCGCAATTGAACAGACCGAGCAAGTTCAAATTGGCGTAACATGAAACCTATTAGTGCAAAAGCCCCGTGGAGAGCTACAAAAGTCCATAGACCGCCTAATTGACACCAATGAGTAAAATCTCCTTGTGCTTCGGGCCCCCATAGTAGCAACAAAGAGTGTGCTAAACTATTGGCAGGGGTAGAAACTGCTGCGGTTAAGAAATTACAACCTTCCAAATAGGAACTAGCCAATCCATGGGTATACCAAGAAGTTACAAAAGTTGTCCCTGTAAACCAACCCCCTAAAGCGAAATAAGCACAAGGAAAGAGCAATAGGCCAGACCATCCTACAAAAACGAAACGGTCCCTTCGTAACCAGTCATCCATAGTATCAAATAGATCATTTTCTTCTTTAGGAATTCTACCAAGGGCTATAGTCATAGTGATCCTCCTATTCAATTACTTCAACCATTTCCGAGCACCTCATATCACTTTCCAAGGCATATGATAGTTTTATCATCTGTGGACGATTTCTTTCTCGTTCAATGCCCTTTTTCAATGGTCTCGAAGAGAGAAATTTCCCATTTTTATCTATGGAGTCACAACCGAGGTCGTGGTAAATCCATGAATTTGATTCGATTTGTTTTTCTTATACTATTTGTTTTTCTTATACTATAGAAATAGAAATAATTTTTTTTCTTTCTTATACTATAGAAAGAAATAAAACCTTTGAATTCAGCATTATTCCAAGACTCCTATTTCAAAGTCTATCTTTTAAGGGAAAAATGAAAATAAAAGTAACCCTTCTTTTCCCATTCCCTAACGTAAGACATGGTCTACTCTCAAGATCCCAAAGTCCGCAGCTAAGGAAAGCCCCTTCTTCATAAGATCAAGAAAGTACGAGCGTCTTTCTAAGATTGGAAAATCTCCCATACTTGGAGAGAAGCAAACCAACCGGCCGATTTGCAATTGACTATGCTTAGTAGTTGACATCTTTGGTCTTCACATTTTCCCTTCCATTTTGTAAAGTTAGTAGAAGAGGATAGATCCGGTAAATTGACGAATGTCAATCTTCATTTTTGTAGATTAATACACTGGTAGGGGTCGATCAGGCAAATCCCAAAGCTGACCCCCGAACAGCTGCCGGACTGCTCTACTGATCTTCTCTCTCTTCAGAAAAACGGAACCTTCTCAAAGACTCCCTTTGCACTGAGAACACAATTCAGAACCCTCCTTCTCACAAGAAGGCAAACCTTGTACGTTGATCGAATCTTCTTTCGCATCCAGAAGAGAGGCTGTGGGCTATCCGAGAGAGTGGTTCAGGTGACTACCGGAGTCATTGATTAAGCAGGTCAGATGGGCTTAGTAGGGCTCGAACCTACAATATCACCGTTATGAGCGGTACGTTTCAACCAATTAAACTATAAGCCCAATCGGATCTCTACATGCCGGGAAGAGCGGACAGAAAGAGGAGACCTTTGCTCTATCTCCTTCTTCCTCTTCCCGGGGCCCCGGAGGGGTTCTTTGGCAAGCCCTATTAAAGAAGCTAAGTGACTTTCGTCACTCAAGTAGTGAGTTTGAGAGTGACCGTTAGGGCGACCACTTGTACTTCTAGGCCTTGGCGACCTATATGTTACGCAACACAACTTCACTCGATTCAGTAAATCAATAGTTCAAACCAGCCCACTAATAGCTTAGATAGTGGCCCTTCCACTTTGGTATAGTTGACCCTACCTATTGACTCAAGGTTCATAGGAAGGGGGAACCCAGACGTAGTGGGATGTAGGCTTCAGTTGTTTTGGTACTTTTTCACTACGTCTTATTATTTGTTTTGTAACCGGCTTTTCACCGGCAGGTCAGTAGGCCTTTTAGAAGGCGAACAAACGAAAGTTCTCCGCGGGCGCTAGCGCTATCTTGTTCGCTTTTGTCAACTGAAGTCGCGCGTAGCGCCAACTAACTGATAGCTGATAGAGCGCGGAGCCCCTTCTCTAAGTGAGCAGAGCCATTTCTTTCTACTGTCGTCAAAAGAAAAAGAAAAGTACTAAAGGCGAAGGGCATTCTGTTGTACAGCTACTTTGGTATAGTTACAAAGGTAACCGGTAGGTGACTGTTGAATCGACAGTAGTTACGAAAGGGGGAAATAGCTCAGTTGGTTAGAGTGCTGGTCTGTCACGCCAGAAGTCGCGGGTTCGAACCCCGTTTTCCCCGCCCGATCTTCCTCTTCCTGCCCGACTCATTTTGAAAACACTGGAAGCTGCTGATCCCAGCGTAGCATTCAAGACAATTGTTCCTTCTTCGGTCTCCCTCCACCCCCTTCGTTTGTTGTGGGTCTCACCGCAGGCACTTACTTAATGAATGAGTGAAGATCTTCCTTCCCCCCTTGTGTCTTACCAAGGACTGAGTTCCCACTTGTGGCGAAAAAAAAAGTATACCATCCCACCCGGCCTAACCCGGGGGGTTAAGGTTCCTCTCGGAGACTGCCAGTCTACAAGAAGCTGGCAGAGCTTTAGCCATTGGACCACATCCATCCATCCTCCTACCTAAAGACGCCTTTTCTTGTTCGTTCTTCGAATTACGCTAGTGGAGACTAATTCCTTCCGGCTAATGAAGATACTACCCCAGTCTTCCCATTCATTCCCAGTGGATCCTTCTTATCCCTTTTCATTGAACGAACCAAGTTCACCTATACGAGAGTGAGGAATAGAAATCCTACAATCAACTTCCCACTTTTGATGTCCCGTTTGACGATTCTGCTGCGTCTTTAGAAAAAAAAAGGAGAAGGACAGGGGTCGCTAGTCAGAAAAGCTATAACTATCAATTCGAATTCTGAATGAATCAAATCTCCCCAAGTAGGATTCGAACCTACGACCAGTCAGTTAACATCCGACCGCTCTACCACTGAGCTACTAAGGAAGAACGGACTTAAGGAAGCTGACTCTCGTTCTTTGGCCCAACCAACCGCAGACCGAAAATCCAAAAAGTGCGTCACTTTTTCTCTTTCACATACACCGGGAGAAAGGGTGACGATAGCAATCCCCTTTGCCTCCCCGGCCGGGGCAGGACAAGGGGGGCGGCGGTCAACCATCAACTCTCGATATGCATATTGATCAATCGATCTCCGCGTCCTGCCAGTTCGCTAAGTAGACTCACTCTACCGAGGGGCAACTAAGGTTGGTTCCTGCCAATTCCCTTGCTGATCAGCCTTGGAATTGGCAAGTATGAGAGAGGACTCTCTCTGTCTCTCCGAGTTTCAACTACTAAGTGAAGTTAAGTAGCACTTCCGCTATTCTAAATGTGAATAGATTCCGATCAAGCAAGCAGGAGAAGGTGGTCCTTTCATCTCTCTGTCTGCTCCATGCTCTATAAAGGATCATGAGCAGGTTTAATGCTAGAAAAAACGAGATCTGCCTAATCATTTCGGTAGATGAAGTAGTGGGAGGTCACGAAGGAAGTAAGGGGGCATGTTAAGTTGATAATTTCGAACATTGTACCATCCTTTTGACGGTTGGGCTTTGAGTTGAGAACTTTTAAGAACTCTTAATATGAAAATACACATTCTAAAATGACGCATCGAGCGAGACCATTCTGTTTCATTGTGAATGAAAGACGTTTTCGACCAACAACATCTACTCATATCCAGCTTCGTGTCATTTTTGAACACTGCGATCAGCAAGCAGCAAGCGGGGGAGAGTCAAGTCAAGTACAACACAGGACTGACGGGGTGGGGCGCGCCAAAGCAACCCGGGACCCCTCCGGGGTCACTACAAAAGCGTTGGCGCCTTCTTTTGAAGGTGAAAAACTACGCTAGCTAAGAAAAAGAAAAGGGCTGCGCTAATGGCAAGGAGCAAGAAAAGGGCAGCTAGCTCGAAATCCGATAAATCGAATACCTCCTGGCTTCAGTTATGAGAGAGAACTCCAAGGCAGGATAAAGACTGAGTTGGATTCAGCCGCGTGGGGAATGAAACAACATTCATGGAATGAGTTGAGGCAAAACCTCCAGCTCTTTTTGAGAGTCAGGGGCTTTAAAAGCGCTTTAAAAAGGGCTGTCTGCATTACTGGATTCACTATATCAAATTGTAGTAAAAACAAGGGGCCACGTAGACTATTCTGAGGTGGTATGCTAAATCCATGATCAACTGATGTAGCTAGTGTGACTAAAGCAGCAGCTATTGGCTTAACTGGTTCTAAACTCTCCCACCCGATAAAGGAATTGAAAGACTACCCCGGGCCACGTAGACTATTCCCTTCCGCGGACATTCTTTTCTAGAAGGAAAGTAGCAAAGCCGAACGCAAATACACATGCAAATTGCGTCGACTACCTCATCACTGTCCAAAATGGGGGATATCGCTATTCATACATGGATGGACGAGGGACTCCGCTGACAACATCAGTAGATGACTTTTCTCGCGGAATGCTATTAACGTTGGAAAAAAACACAGCTCTCAAACTCACCCTCCGGGTGATAGGTAGAAGCATTAGTACCTAACGGAGCGGTATCTAACCAAAAAGGGAGGTGATGTTCTTTTTAGAAACATGATGGAGCATGGCTTCCTTTCTTCTTAGATACATTTCATTCATTCCATTTCTCTATAGTTTACACCAGAACATCTTGGTAATCCTGACAGATCTCGAAAAGGGTGGGGGCACTAGAACGAAATCTACATACACATCGAAACTTCCTATCTCAGCCAAGCTAGCACCTTCATCCCACCAATGCATTGTACGACTCTCCACCCCCTTTTCCTCCCTCATGAAATCCTAATTTCCCGCAATGAAATTCGATTTCGTTCATGTCGGCGGTTGGCAAAACGGCCCTGAGATCCGGGACTGGTAAAACATGGGTGCCCAATTTGCTTTTCCGTGCTCCGCCTTAGTGCCCTTATGAAGGCGGCAGGGAGTCCTTAGCCTTTGAACCAAACTCTAGGGAACGCTCAATTGCCTGACGTCTCAACTGCAATGGTGAACTCAGTGACATACACTGAAATGGATTGCATCTATTGTTCCAAACAAGGCTGATATTAGCATAAAAGCCCTTCCATGCAATTTCTTGCTTCGCTCTACAGACGAAAGTGCCGGATAGTCAATGGTAACCAGAAGATCTATGGTTTTCGAGAGAAGGTAATTGGAAAAACGATTCATTCCTTTGCTTTCTTTTAGATATCTATTCAATAAGATGATCTGACCTTACCTGAAAACTAGATTCATGAAGAAGCCCAAAAAGTGCCGGG
>NC_041384.1:592659456-592736956 GCF_002162155.2 Triticum dicoccoides | reverse complement strand
AGCAGTTTGGTAGCTCATAAGGCTCATAACCTTGGGGTTGCGGGTTCGATTCCCACTACCGGCTCCATACTCCTTCTTTATGATATATGCATGATATAATATATACATCATGCATTTGTATCTGGATTTTTTGATTTCCTAAAAGAGTTTTGGTCTAACAGTTTTTTCTCGGAAGAAGAAAATAAAAATAAAAGAAAGAATAAAATATGAAAGAAAAGCGTCCATTGTCTAATGGATAGGACAGAGGTCTTCTAAACCTTTGGTATAGGTTCAAATCCTATTGGACGCAATCTTATTTCTATCTATTCTTTAAATAACTATACTAAACTAAAAACAAAGAAAACTTTTTTGCATGATTCAAATGAAAAATCTTTCTCAACGATTCCTATTCTACTAACAAGAGTAGACATGCAAAATTTATTTGTTACTGAAGAGAAAACCGTTCCAGCTGTTCCTGAATAGCTTCCTTCAAAAGGATTTCCGCTTGCTCGGTGAATGTCTTGCTAGAAGATATAATTTCTTGGAATTGAGGTTTAGTATCTTTTAGATGTTTACGTAACTCATCTAGAAATTTATTTACCTGTTCAATTTCTAACGAATCAAGATATCCTCTTGTTCCGGTATAAATAGTAGCTATCTGCTCTTCCACTGGGAGAGGATTTGCCTGGGATTGTTTAAGCAATTCCCTTAATCGTCGACCCCTTGCCAATTGATTCTGACTTGTTTTATCGAGAGCAGAGGCGAATTGTGCAAAGGCTTGTAACTCTGCGAATTGAGCTAGTTCCAATTTTGATTTGCCAGCTACTTGTTTCATGGCTTTAATTTGAGCCGCGGATCCTACTCTGGAAACAGAAATACCCACATTAATAGCGGGTCGAATTCCGGCATTGAATAGATCCGCAGATAAGAATATTTGTCCATCTGTAATGGAGATTACATTAGTAGGAATATAGGCGGAAACGTCTCCAGATTGAGTCTCAACTATTGGTAAAGCGGTCATACTTCCTTCCCTAAAAGAGAATTTAATTTAGCGGCTCTTTCTAAAAGGCGTGAATGCAAATAAAAAACATCCCCTGGATAAGCCTCACGGCCGGGAGGTCTTCTTAATAGAAGGGACATTTGGCGATAAGCTTGTGCCTGTTTGGAGAGATCATCATAAATTATTAAAGTATGTCGTTCGCGGTACATAAAATACTCAGCCAGGGCTGCTCCCGTATAAGGAGCAAGGTATTTTAATGTAGCAGGTGAATCCGCCATTTCAGCTACTACAATAGTGTATTCCATGGCCCCCTCCTCATGGAAAGTAGTTACTACTTGAGCTACGGAGGATGCTCTTTGACCGATAGCTACATAAACACATATTACACCTTGCCCTTTTTGATTGAGAATTGTATCTGTGGCTACTACTGTTTTGCCAGTCTGTCTGTCCCCAATAATTAACTCTCGCTAACCGCGCCCTATAGGGATCATCGAATCGATAGCAATAAGCCCTGTTTGAAGAGGTTCGTATACGGAACGCCTGGAAATTATGCCCATTTCTCTCCGCTATTCTTCGCTTAGAAGGGCTTGACTTACTTAACTTACCGCTTTCCCGAAACTAGCTAAAAAAGGGTCAGGTATACCTGCCTGATGAGATAGGGTTTTTTCTAAAGCGGGAGCTGCTGTCGGCATGGGCAATTTCTTAAGTTCTTTGATTGATTCCGTCCCCGAGTGCTACCAAAGTTCCTCTAATTCCTCAGCCAGATATTTCCCTTGCCAGACTTTCCCGATAGCGGAATCGATAGATGTTACCACGGAGCGGTACCTAGCAACCTTAATTCCTGCTTTTCCGTCTTGCCTTTGCTACTTGAGAGAATGCCTTTGACCGAGCAGCTCTTCCACTCATTTTATTAGCAATCAAACCTCTTCCCTTCAACTCGTACCGAAGGCTATGTCCCAGTAAGCATTTCCTCTGTTTCCTTGTTTCCCACCTCTGACCTTCCGCTATGACATGACCAGTCCACTAATAAGTCAGGTATCTCTGAAAAGTAAGACCGTCCTCTTCCCTTCGTCAATAGAAGAACTCCAACCATGCTTTCTTGAAATAGCAGTTATTGTCTTCCTGGTCAGCTTTCGACGAGTGACTCTTGGTTGCGGGGCCAGGGGGGGACCTACTATCTACTTAACCGCTAGGCAAAGAGGGAGGAGCCAGGAAGCGGGCGTATAGTGAGGAAGAGACAAAAAAGCATTTCGTCGATAAAGATGAGTGCTTTCGTTCGGCTTGTTGCACTAAAGCTGCGAGGTTCTTTGATCGAATCAGCTCTTTGCGTTTACTTTCATCCCATCCCACTCTCTTTCTTCTTTCGTTTTAAGAAAAAAAGAAGGAATTTTAAAATCCTTCTTATCCTTCTATACAATCCAATCATGCAGTCTAGCTCTACTTTACAACGATATATCTAGCTTTTAGTTTTGTTGAACTGCGCTTATCTCAGGAAATGAGGATAACTTAACGGAGCCCAAACTCATTTGAAATAGGTTTTCTAGCCTTTGGCTTAAATAAAAGATCCAGCTAACTTGTGAGATAGAGCTGTCTTCCTGGCTGGAACAGGATGGTACCTTATGACTTCAACTGGAAATGGCTTGCATGGATCCAAATAAAAAACTCAAACCAACTATTCAACAATTAGTGGGACCTAGAATGAAACTACCATTGTCTTCCCATACTCATCTACATCAACCACCGGCTACAGAGGGAGCTAGCCTGGAAAGAAAAGGAAATGAATGGAGGGTATAAGTATTTCACTGGTAAAATCCCTTCATTAAAGACACACTCAAAAATAGTTTGTTTCAAAGAAAAGGAAATACCACTGAAGAAGATCTTACTTTTTTGGCATTAACTGAAAGCCCAGACACTCTGTTAAAATGAGTCATGATACTAGTAAGCTCTTGGATAGAATTCAGATCACCACCGCTGAAAAAAAAGATCATCTGCAAAGCACAGATGGTTGAGTCTGAGCCTCAACCAGCCTTTGTGAAAAAACTAGATTGCAGCTGATTTTTATGCTTAAAAGCCCTATATTAGAGTTACGACCGTCCACCAATAGAATAGAGACAGCGAAAGAAAGGGACAATATATTGGAATCTAAAGCCAGGGAGCTTCTAAATAGCCGGGGAATTAGCCTGGATGATGATGAAGACATCTCCCGGGCAGCAGATCTTATTTTATATGGGAAAAGGCGCGATCAAGTCAACTATGCGATCCGGGCCTTAAACCGTGTAACCTCCAAAACCTGGAAGGACTTCCTGGATGAATTAAGAAAGTTGAGTGGGCCGTTTAGTTTATATAGATGAAATAGAATATATAAAAAGTTTGATCTATTCTGTTGAAATAGAATACCCTAAAAAAGTTTTCTAAACGTGGGCCACCATTTGTATTCCGACGAAATGCTATCACCCAGAAAACAGAGATTGAAAGGATAGTAGAGGAGCTGTTGCAAAATGCTGTAATCAGGCCCAGTACAAGCCCCAAAGCAGCTCTGGTGTTGAAGAAAGATGGAACCTGGAGAATGTGTTTCGACTATCGAAAACTAAATGCAGCAACTATGTTTTCCAAATACCCCATTCCTATCATAGAAGACCGGCACTTTTGGATGAGGTGTGAACTAAGATAGATTTGAGGGCTGGTTATCACCAAATAAGAATGAAAGGAAGAGGATATCTACAAAACAACCTGAAGGACCGGCTTTTTGAATTCAAGGTGATGCCCCGGCAACCTTTCAACAACTCATGAATAGTGTTTTTAAAGAGATATGTTGGAAAGGGGTATTGGTCTTTTTCAATGACATTCTAGTGTACAGTTCTACCATGGTGGAGCATCTCAAGTTGCTAGAGGAAGTGTTTCGGCAGAACAAACTTTTTGTGGGTGAGCCAAATTTCATAAAGGAAATACATTATTTATGAAATTGGGGTATCTACTGATACAAACAAGGTAGAGGGCATGACAGCTTGGCCAGAACCAGCCAATGTCAGAGAACTCCGAGGGTTGCAGGGGTTATTACAGGAGGTTTCGGGGTATGGAGCTATCAGCAGGCCTTTAACTGAGTTGTTAAAGAAAGGTGTGGAGAAGAAGCCAGAAAAGCATTTCTCAAGCTCAAAAGTTCTATGGTATGGTGATGCCTTTGAACGTTGACTGGGAGAGCGGCTCGAAAGAGTTGGGACAGACTAGAAGCTTTGAAGTTTATGTTCTTTAAAAAGATAATAGCAATCTTGACTTACATCCGGTCAAGATCCCCATGAAGGAATGCTGATTGAACATCGAGCTGATAAAGAGGGAGTACCATACCCAAGATACTCCATTAAAGGAAAGGTATGCTTGTTTGGTTTCTTTGGTCCGAGAACACACACCACAAACCCTCGCAGTCGATGAGGAAACGTTAGTCAAACTACATTTCAGTAATCCGTCTGGCCTTAACCTCTACGCAAGGAGATCTTACGTATAGACCCATGATTAGGTAACTACTTCTTCTTTTATTCGGAGTATCCAATGGAAAGTGGGCCTCTATCTACAGGTCATGGATACCTGGCGCTAGAAAGGTTACCGAACCAGGGTTAAGTGAGGCTGTTCAAACTTCACGGCCTTCACTATCAGATGTATATGAGTAAAATCAGACATCAGTATCACAACCTAGCGTTATCCAGATCTTTCGTTGATCCAGGCGATTTTGGGAAGGACTCAGCATTCTCCCACAAAAGGCCAGGCCTTGAGTTTCTAGCCGACTCATATAAGTCAGCGTGTCAATTTTTTTAGGTGACGTATCTTTCTCTCTGATGTTCTCTGTGGTCTCAAAGGATGATCAGTCGGATAGCGACATTGGTAAATAAAAAGAAGAAGTTTACACGCCGGGTGCATACTTCAGTGCCACTAATTAGCGACTTTTTTTTGCCCTTTACCTACACCATGTAGACCGGAGGATTACACAGAATCCCATTGGCGAGTTTCAGACAGCTAGGTTATTCAAGAAACTTGGAATACCAACTCCAATGCTTGGCTTGCTGAATCAGCATATGGATTACTTCATTGAATTTCTCGGCCCGAGCTCTTGTGATTGGTCCACTTGGTAGGTGGAGTGGATCCTTAGCAGGTTCATATGTTCCTTGTTTACGTAGCTCTTCTGTTGGATCACGTAGCCCCTCCGTTGGATTACGTTGCTCTGCCCTTGGATTACTTGAGTCATTTCTGGGTTTACTTGGCTGCTCAGCAACATGTTGGTTACTTGATCCTTCGCTTTGTTTACTTGGGATCCCAATACTTATTGGTTGGGAAAATTACCTTCAAAGGAAAATGCTCCTCCCACTGGACTGAAAAACCCATATATTCCCATGGGAATGGGTGGTGCTGAACAAGCAGGCAGGCCCAACGTTGTTTATCTTTACTGCAATCCTGGTTAGGTAAAAGGAATTCCGCAGCAGCGGGTACGTGATTAGTTACAACCAACGGAAAGACTTATTGAAATAATAGGGAATTTCCTCATCCAGTCTACTCCTAGGACTACATCATATGCTCCCAACTCCATGGCCAATAAATCAAACTTCAATCGATATCCTTGCATCTCCCACTGTACACCAGAACACATCCCATACAATCGGCCCGAAGAGCATCAATGAGCAGGCCTACTAAATAGGCATAGAGATACATTAGCCGAGTTTGCTTACAACAACTGCTATCACTCTAGCATCGGAATGGCACCTTTCGAAGCACTCTACGGGAACCTTTGTCGTACCCCGATTTGTTGGGGTTGGCACGTACCGACCGACGGGGCCACAGAAGATGAAGGAGAGTGCCGAGAAGATTCCACTTATTCTAGATTAAAAGCAGTTCAGGACCAGGTACGCCGACCACGATATTTGGAGTTTGTAGTAGGTGATCATGCTTGACTTCGGCTTGAACCTACAAAGGGTGTGATGCGTTTTTGAGTGAAGGATTAGGTATAGCTGACCGATACATCGGACCTTTCTTGGCCCATATCCCCTAGCCCTTACTCCCTTGTTTCGGTGGTTGGTCTCTACCTTTTTCTGTCTCTTGGCTAGTTTGTCTTCCTCTTCTTTTTGAGGGTAACGTAGTCAAAATCCTTTATTTCAGGGGATTTCCCTTTTCTTTCCAAATGAATTTATGCTTAGTCTAAAATTTCTTCTATCTAAAATATTAGAAAGAATGTACCCTTCTATCCAAATCCAATTTGCATCGATAAAATAAATCCAAATTCCAGTAGTAGATGAATAATTGCAAATTTGTGTGTGTACGAGATTAGAATAACTTCAAAATAACTGACATAATTTTGTATTTTTCCTGATCAGAAAAATACATGAAAAAGAAAGGAGGTAGAAATTTTTTTGGATTTATGGTTAAAGAAGAAAAAGAAGAAAACAGAACCCGTGATTGGTGTGGAGGGGAAGATCTGCTTATGAAATTGTTCAAGAAAGAGTCGTCTCATTTCCTTACTTCTGCGTTCTTTCGAATTCATTCACTTCGACGGCTGGCGCTACGCTAGCTTTGCATGATTAGCTCCGACAGAACAGGTACTGCATTTCCTTAGTTGGATCCGCTCTTTCTCTCTCGTGCAGTTGTTGCTTCCGGCTATTTATTCAGTCGTCAATCAGCATTGATCCGGGTAGTTAGTCAGTCTCTCTCTTTTTGCCCGTCCTTCTCTATCTATGAAATTCCTAATTCAGGGAGTTCGCTTTCCAATATCTAAATGTTCATGCAAAGCAACAAACGAAATGCAAGAACTGTCACGCAGAAGTCACACAGTATGCTGATCGTTCTGAAATGAGAAAAAGTATGGGATTTCATAAGAGATTCATACATAGAGATCTAAACTCATGGAAGGTCCCGGCCAGCAAACGAGATCTCTTACATCCAAAGGACCATGCCAATCGAAGATGAACCATTCACCGAGCCGAGTATGTGCAAGACAAGACACGGCTAGATAAGTCAAATAGAAGATATTGCTTTTACACGAGCAACTCTTTTCTTCATGTGGGTACAACCCACTTTTCCTTTGATGAAATGCGAACACAAACTTCAGGCATCCAAGAAAGAAGTCAAGATCGAAATCGAAGCATTGTCATTGGGTTGAAGATCAATTCATATCGACAAGACTTTCCATTCATCTTTTTGTTGATATTTGGATTCCGTTTTCAAATAAAGTCATCTTGTAGTTAGAAATCACCTTTAGAATCATCAGCCTCTGTCCCTACACTGACTCGCTTATCCGGGATCGATCCTCACTACGGTCCTTTATTTCGAAATGAGGATAGGTCTCTCGCGGAACGAGGTGTAGATTGAGAAGAAAGATGAGCGTATGGTCCATACTCACTCGGGTTCAAACTTATTTTGCAGGGAGAAATGGGTACGTGCCTGTAGATCTTCTTCTCACAGCGAGCACTTGATTACGGAGCCTGATTCTATTTTTTTATGGATTATTATTGAATCTATCTTTTTCTGCAAATCATAGTGGGAATCCTATTACCGATACCTAAACGTTTTCTTTGTCGAAACAGAAAGGATAAAACATACAACTCAAACCAATCTAGATAATCTATCAACCCAAAAGACAAAAGATATCTACTCAAAACATCATAGGATGGCAACACATCATTGGGTCATAATATGCGGCATAAAGCACAATGTTCAAGTAGGGGATTACAACAGGGTGCGAGAGAGTGGACCACGTAAAAGAGATGAGGATGGTGATGTTGATGAAGACGATCACTGCGGCGATGGTTCCCCCGGTGGCACTCCGGCGCCACCAAGAGAGAGGGGGAGAGAGTCCCCCCTTGTGCTTCCTCCTCCATGGCGCCCCCTAGATGGGGAGAGATTCTCCTCTGCTCCTTGGCCTCCATGCTTATGATGTCCCCCTCCGTGATCCTCCTCCATGGCCTTAGGTGATGATGGCCCTCTCCGGTAGGGTGCTTCATAAATTTTTGTAAACATGGCATGGATACTTCATAAATTATAGACACATCGGAGACGTATCATGCATCAAGGACATAATTCTTCTGTGCAGCAATGGGGATAATCCTCAAGTTACGGACGCAGTCCATGTAATTGCTACCATCTTCTTTCAACTTAGCTCTCTCTAGGAACACATTAAAATTTAAGGGAACGGTAGCACGGGCCATTGATCAAAAACATAGATTAGTAAAAACTATCATGACTAAGTTCATGATAAATTTTAGTTCAATTAATAAAATTACTAATGAACTCCCACTTAAGTCAACACCCCTCAAGTTGTCTAAGTGATACATGATCCAAATCAACTAGCCCATCTCTGATCATCACGTGAGATGGGGTAGTCTTCAATGGCGAACATCTTCATGTTGATCATATCTACTATATGACTCATGTTCGACCTTTTGGTCTCTAGTGTTCCGAGACTATGTCTGTACATGCTAGGCTCGTCAAGTTTAACCCAATTATTCTGCATGTGCAAAACTGGCTTACACCCGTTGTATGTGAACTTAGAATCTATCACACCCGATCATTATGAGGTGCTTCGAAACAATGAACTTTAGAAACAATACATACTCAGGGAGAACACTTTTATCTTGAAATTAAGTGAAGGGATCATCTTATAATGCTACCGTCGTTCTAAGCTTAATAAGATACATAAAGGATAAACATCACATGCAATCAAAATATGTGACATGATATGACCATCATCATCTTGTGCTTTTGATCTCCATCTCCAAAGCAATGACATGATCTCCACCGTCACCGGTGCGACACCTTGATCTCCATCGTTGTGTCGGCGTCGTCTCGCCAACTATTGCTTCTACAACTAATGCTAACGCATAGCGTTAAAGTAAAGCAATTACATGTCACTTTAGTGATTGACACGAAGGTCATACAATAATTAAAGACAACCCTAAGGCTCCTGCCGGTTGTCGTACTCATCGACATGAAAGTCGTGAACTTATTACAAAACATGATCATCTCATACATCAACAGATATCATATCACATCTTGACCATATCACATCACAACATGCCCTACAAAAACAAGTTAGACGTCCTCTACTTTCTTGTTGCAAGTTTTACATGGCAGCTACGGGCAACTAGGAAGAACTGTTCTTACCTACGAAAAACCACAATGATGATTATCAAGGTGCTATTTAACCTTCTGCAAAGACCCCCGTAGTCAAATCCGATTCAACTAAAGTGGGAGAAACAGACACCCGCCAGCTACATTTATGCAAAACAAGTTGCATGTCAGTCGGTGGAACCGTGACAGGTACGTGTACATGTAAGGTTGGTCTGAGCCGCTTCATCCCACAGTGACGCCGGATCAAAATAAGACATTGGTGGGAAGCAATATGAACATCACCGCCCACAACTCCTTTGTGTTCTACTCGTGCATATAATCTACGCATAGACCTGGCTCATGATGCCACTGTTGGGAAATGTTGCCTGGAAAATATTTTTTTATGCACATGCAAGATCCATCCATGGAGATGCATAGCTATGAGAGGGGAGAGCATCTACATACCCCTGTAGATCGCGAAGTTGAAGCATTTATCAACGCGGTTGATGTAGTCGTACAACTTCATGATCCGTCCCGATCAAGCACCGAACACACGGCACCTCCGCGTTCAGCACATGTTCAGCTCGATGATGTCCTCGCCTTCTCAATCCAGCAAGAGAGGTGAAGTAGTAGATGTCCGGCAGCACGACGGTGTGGTGACGGTGGTGGTGAAACTATTCCGCAGGGCTTCACCAAGCACAGCAGTTTAGAGCAGATGACGAACTAGAGGGAGAGGGGACGCCGCACATGGCTCGGGGATTCGTGGTGTATCGCGCCCCTTCTCTCCTCTCATATATATAGGTGGAGGGGAAGGTAAGGCAGCCCTAGGCGCACCCCAAGGGGGCCAGCGGCCGCCCTAGGGTGCCTGCCCTAGGCGCCCCCTTCCTTTCTTGGCACATGGGGAGAAGGCAGGAGGGGAGGCGCCCCATTTCCTTTCCTAGGGTGTGGAAGAGAAGGCAAGAGGGCCCCAACCCTCTTACTTCCTTCCCTAGGGCCGACAGCCATGAAGTGGGCCGCGCCAGCCCCTTTGTGGGCTTGTGTGCTCCACTGATTGGCCCGTTTGGCCTATTAACTCCCCATGGCTTCCCGGAACCCCTTCCGGTCATCCGATAATTATCCGCTGCATTCTGAAACTTTTCCAGAGACCAAATACTATCATCCTATATATCAATCTTAACCTTCGGACCATTCTGGAACTCCTCGCCATGTCCGGGATCTTATCCGGGACTCCGAACAACATTCGATCACCAACATACATAACTCATATAGTGTTGGGGAACGCAGTAATTTCAAAAAATTTCCTACGCACACGCAAGATCTATCATGGTGATGCATAGCAATGAGAGGGGAGAGTGTGTCTACGTACCCTCATAGACCAAAAGCGGAAGCGTTTATCAACGCGGTTGATGTTGTCGTATACCTTCACGATCCGTCCCGATCAAGTACGGAACGTATGGCACCTCCGTGTTCAGCACACGTTCAGCTCGATGACGTCCTCGCCTTCTTGATCCAGCAAGAGGTGCGAAGTAGTAGATGAGTTCCGGCAGCACGACGGCATGGTGACGGTGTTGGTGAAGAACAATCTTCGCAGGGCTTCACCTAAGCACTACGAAAACTATGACAGAGGATAAACTAGATGGGACGGGGTTGCAAGTACATGGCTTGGTGTTTCTTGACGTGTCTTGGGTGCTACCCCTACCCCTCTATTTATATGTTGAGCCTTGGGGTCGAAACTTGGAGTAAAAGCCTACACAAAGTCGGTTTCACCCGAAAGGCAAGAGTCCTGCTCGGACTCCAGAACCAGACGCCAGGGTTCCCGATGTCAGGACCCAGACGCCAAGGACCCTGGCGTCTGGCCCCTGGACTCCGCAAAACTTCCTTTTGCTCTTTCCAAAAACCTTGTGGGCTTTCCCCTTTGGCCCAAATAAAGTGTTCTCGTACCCAAACATTTCGGGAAACATCCGGAACCCCTTCCGGTGAATTCCGGAACCCTTCCGGAGACCAAACACTATTATCCCATATATCAATCTTTACACTACTAGAAATCCCCTTATAACTGACGGTCAAATTACCGTCTAATATTTTAGTTCACCGTCGGATATCCTTATAGCCGACGGTTCACCGTCGGCCATCTCCCGTCGGCTTTGCTTTGTCGGCCATTACACCCATGGTAATAAGCGGACGGTGAACCGTCGGATATGTGTTGGTCACGAGCCAGCTCGCGATAACTTGATGACCCTTATAGCTGTCACATCCCTAGCTTTACCCTGGCCTTGGACTAGCTTGGTTGCTGCATCATGTTTAAATTCAAATGAAATTTGAATTGAGGGATATTGGAAGCCTCAAAACCCTAAATAAAAGAGGGGCAAAAACCCTAGAAATCTCATTCATTGCTCCAAAATGCTCCTCTTAAATGTTTGATAATTTTTGGTAAGGGTTCTGGTCCCAACCAAAATATTGAACATTTTTAAGGATTTATTTTTGGGACTTTGAATTTAAATCATTAGCTATTTGAATTTGAATTATATTCATATAATTAGAATATAATTTCAAATATCCCTGAAATATTTTATAAGCTTTTGGAAAAGTCCATCTAGCAATATAAAATACTCAGTGGAGTTTTTGGCATTGTTTGAATTATTTTTAAATTCAAAACAGTGGCAAAAGAATTAAATAAAAACAAAACAGAACAGAAAAATATAACACAGAAATTACCTGGACCTTACCTAGCAGCCACCCACAGCCCAACACTGTGCAGCCCACCTGCGCAGGCCCAGCCCACCTCCTCCCCCTTGTCTTCTTCCTCCCCTCGCACCGAAGCAGCTCGGTGGCGAGCGCCGACGCTGCCTCGGCCACCTCCTGCTTCCTCTCGTCGCCCTGGACTCCGTCCGCAACGCCACGCAGCCCCTGGCCCTTCTCACTCCCTCTGGACCGCTCCCCCTCCCCTGGCTCTCTCTTTCCCTCTCCCTGTGATCCCCGAACGCACCTGGGAGCGCCGCTCGCCGTAGCCATGACCACGGCCACCCCCTCCCCTCTCCGACGTGCTCCCGAGCTCCTGCACCTCGTCGCCAACCCCCTCACCGAGCCACGTGACCGGAAGGGCCCCGAGCAGCCGCCATCGTCATCATCCCCAAGCTCCGGCCCGGCGCCGTTCTCCGTCGAATTCGGCCACTCCGGCGCGCCCCCGAGCCCACTGACCCTCCCTACAGCTCCGCGGTGAGCCTCTGTGCAGAACCCCTCTCTCTCCCCTCGTGTTTGCGAGCCCTAGGCCATAGTTCCGTCGAGACCGAGACCTCACCGGCGCCGGACTTGTCGCCGTCGTCGTTTTGGTTCACCTCCGTCCAAACCGAGCACGCAGACGTACTCAGAGCACTCCCAGGAGCCCGTAGCACCCACCAACCCCTCCTCCCATGCACCATAGCGCCGGTCCCGCGAACCCCCGAGCTTCGGCCGCCGCCGGGGTCGATACCGCGCTCAACTCCGGCCACCCCACGCCCTCTCGTGGCTCCCCCTAGATGCGCGGGAGCACGGGCTTCCTCCTGGTGCCCTCAGGGTGCCCAACCGCAGCCTGTAGTGCCAACCCGAGCTACTCCGGCGAGGTTCCGCCGTCGCCGTGGTCGCCGGCGTCACTCGCCGACGTGGCCACTTAATTAGGGCGTAAACACCTCGCTAATCACCCACTAGAGCCACTGCCAAGTGGGCCCCGTGCCTAATTAATTAGTTTAACCTCTCTGTTTAGATTAGTACTAATTTTGTGGGCCCCATAGGTCAGTTTGACCTGGCCCCGTCACACTTTGACCGACCCCACACGTCGGAGTTGACTGTGCTGACGTGGCCTTTGACCCGGCCCCACCTGTCAGTGGGTTAAACAACCCTGTGTCACTGACGTGTGGCCCCCACACGTCAGGTTTGACCTGGAGGCGCCCTGTTGACCTGCTGACGTCGAGGTGATGTCATGCTGACGCATTAAATGATTTTCTGGATTTAAAAATAATCAGGAAATTCCAGAAAATGCCTAAAACTTCTAAAAATCATAGAAAATTAACCGTAACTCCAAATTAAATAATTTATATATGAAAAATTATCAGAAAAATTCAAGGAATCCATCTGTACCATTTTCATGCATGTTAGAACAACTTATATCTGCTGTTTAGCACAAATCAATTAAATGACATTTGAATAATCACATATGGAGTTTGAATTTGAATTTTGTATTCAAACCAACTTCATTTAATCTGTTGCTAGTTGCATTAGCCCAAAACACATTCATTTTGCCATGTCATGATCATGCATCATATTGTGCATTGCATTGATTTTGTTCCCTTTTGTGTTACCGATATTGTCCCCTCTCGATAGACGTGATATCGATGATGTGATCGTTGACACTGATGAAGACTCAATGCTATCTTCAGAAGTGCCAGGCAAGCAAAACCCCCTTGTTCATTCCGATACAATCCTACTCTCTCGCTCCTGCTCTCTTTTACTGCATTAGGACAACATCGATTCATCTGTTACTTGCTGCGGTAGCTGAACCCCTTTATCCTCTGCATGACCTGTCGTTGCCACAGTAAATAGATGAAACCCACTAGCATGAGTAGGAGTTGTTTGAGCCCTGTTGTGCCTACTCATTCATGCTTGTTTGTCACGCCTGCTACTGCTTAGAGTTGAGTCAGGTCTGATTCATCCGGGATGAATCAGAGGCGGGTGAACATGTCCTACTGTGTGTGAGCTAAGTGTGTGAACACGATTTGGTAAAAGGTGTCGGTGAGAGGCCATGTAGGAGTACATGGTGGGTTGTCTCATTGAAGCCGTCCTCAGGAACTGAGTTCTGTGTTTGTGATCCATGATTCAGCTACTACCATACATTGGGCCCTGAAATATGACCCCGCTCGACTTCTTATTCACCCTCGTCCTCTGTCCAGGAGTTGCAAGTAGTTTCTGGTGTTTGTAGCTTACTGGAGGCCATGGACAGCGCTGACCGTAGGGGTGGGCTGTGATGCGGTAGGTACGTGGCACGGTGTACCGGATGCCCGTTTGGTATCTCGGGAACCCTGTTCACATCGTTTGGGGCTGTGAGCGAAACTCCGGCCGGATCTCCTCATGGATGGAACCCGAATAGGCGATAAACCTGGACTAGAGACTTGAGTGTTTAGGTAGGTCGTGGTCTACACCCACGTCGGCTTTCGCTTGAAGTCTGCCGAGCACATGTCGTGTGCAGACGCTAAGTGGTGGAAACATGTATGAAGAAGTACACCCCTGCAGGGTTAACATCATCTATTCGAATAGCCGTGTCCGCGGAAAAGGACTTCTGGGTTGCTTATATCAGTTCATAGACAAGTGAAAGTGGATACCCTAAAATACGCAAGATAAGCATGAGTGCTATGGATGGCGTTCTCGTAGGGAGACGGGAGCGGATCCATAGTGGTGTATTGATATGGTGAATATGTGGACTCGTGTGCGCCACCTCAAAAGAGTTACTTGCAGTCGTAGTTCAGGATAGCCACCGAGTCAAAGCTGGCTTGCTGCAGTTAAACCCCACCATCCCCTTTGTTGATAATGATGCATATGTAGATAGTTCTGATGTAAGTCTTGCTGGGTACATTTGTACTCACGTTTGCCTATTTATGTTTTTGCAGAGAGACTTCAGTCTCACTAGTAGTTCCACGTGAACTTCGACGTTTAGCTTGATACCTCAGCTACGATCTTGTGCCCTCGGCAGGATCTGGTAGATAGTCAGGCTTCTCAGCCTTTTTCATTTATAGATGTCTGTACTCAGACATGATAGCTTCCGCTTGTGCTTTGATTTGTATGCTCTGATTGTTGGGTCATGAGACCCCTGTTTGTAATATCTCGCTCCTCGGAGCCTATTGAATAAGTACTTGTGTCGTAGAGTCATGTTGTGATGCTTCGTTGTATTTGCACATATCGAGCATATTGTGTGTATGATTGAAATGCTTGGTATGTGTGGGATCTGACTATCTAGTTGTTTATCTTTAGTAGCCTCTCTTACCGGGAAATGTCTCCTAGTGTTACCGCTGAGCCATGGTAGCTTGCTACTGCTCTGGAACACTTAGGCTGGCCGGCATGTGTCCTTCTTCGTTCCTGTGTCTGTCCCTTCGGGGAAATATCACGCATTGAGTACCGGAGTCCTGTTAGCCCGCTACAGCCCGGTTTACCGGAGTCCTGCTAGCCCAGTGCTACAGCCCGGACCCACTTGCTGATGACCGACACGTTCGAAGCTGGGTCATGGATGCCTGTCCCTGTAAGTCTGTGCCACTTTGGGTTTACGACTAGTCATGTCAGCCCGGGCTCCTTATCATATGGATGCTAGCGACACTATCATATACGTGAGCCAAAAGGCGCAAACGGTCCCGGGCAAAGGTAAGGCGACACCCGTGGGGATACCGTGCGTGAGGCCGCAAAGTGATATGAGGTGTTACCGGCTAGATCGATGTGACATCGAGTCGGGGTCCTGACAGTGTTGGTATAGAGGCCATGTAGGAGTACATGGTGGGTTGTCTCATTGAAGCCGTCCTCAGGAACTGAGTTCTGTGTTTGTGATCCATGATTCAGCTACTACCATACATTGGGCCCTGAAATATGACCCCGCTCGACTTCTTATTCACCCTAGTCCTCTGTCCAGGAGTTGCAAGTAGTTTCTGGTGTTTGTAGCTTACTGGAGGCCGTGGACAGCGCTGACCGTAGGGGTGGGCTGTGATGCGGTAGGTACGTGGCACGGTGTACCGGATGCCCGTTTGGTATCTCGGGAACCCTGTTCACATCGTTTGGGGCTGTGAGCGAAACTCCGGCCGGATCTCCTCATGGATGGAACCCGAATAGGCGATAAACCTGGACTAGAGACTTGAGTGTTTAGGTAGGTCGTGGTCTACACCCACGTCGGCTTTCGCTTGAAGTCTGCCGAGCACATGCCGTGTGCAGACGCTAAGTGGTGGAAACATGTATGAAGAAGTACACCCCTGCAGGGTTAACATCATCTATTCGAATAGCCGTGTCCGCGGAAAAGGACTTCTGGGTTGCTTATATCAGTTCATAGACAAGTGAAAGTGGATACTCTAAAATACGCAAGATAAGCGTGAGTGCTATGGATGGCGTTCTCGTAGGGAGACGGGAGCGGATCCATAGTGGTGTATTGATATGGTGAATATGTGGACTCGTGTGCGCCACCTCAAAAAAGTTACTCGCAGTCGTAGTTCAGGATAGCCACCGAGTCAAAGCTGGCTTGCTGCAGTTAAGCCCCACCATCCCTTTGTTGATAATGATGCATGCGTAGATAGATCTGATGTAAGTCTTGCTGGGTACATTTGTACTCACGTTTGCCTATTTTATGTTTTGCAGAGAGACTTCGGTCTCACTAGTAGTTTCGCGTGGACTTCGACGTTTAGCTTGATACCTCAGCTACGATCTTGTGCCCTCGGCAGGATCTGATAGATAGTCAGGCTTCTCAGCCTTTTTCATTTATAGATGTCTGAACTCAGACATGATAGCTTCCATTTGTGCTTTGACTTGTATGCTCTGAATGTTGGGTCGTGAGACCCCTGTTTGTAATATCTCGCTCCTCGGAGCCTATGGAATAAATACTTGAGTCGTAGAGTCATGTTGTGATGCCATGTTGTATTTGCACATATCGAGCATATTGTGTGTATGTTATTGAAATGCTTGGTATGTGTGGGATCTGACCATCTAGTTGTTTATCTTTAGTAGCCTCTCTTACCGGGAAATGTCTCCTAGTGTTTCCACCGAGCCATGGTAGCTTGCTACTGCTTCGGAACACTTAGGCTGGCCGGCATGTGTCCTTCTTCGTTCCTGTGTCTGTCCCTTCGGGGAAATGTCACGCGGTGAATACCGGAGTCCTGCTAGCCCAGTGCTACAGCCTGGATTCACTCGCTGATGACCGACACGTTCGATGCTGGGTCATGGATGCCTGTCCCTGTAAGTCTGCGCCGCTTTGGGTTTACGACTAGCCATGTCAGCCCGGGCTCCTTATCATATGGATGCTAGCGACACTGTCATATACGTGTGCCAAAAGGCGCAAACGGTCCCGGGCAAAGGTAAGGCGACACCCGTGGGAATACCGTGCGTGAGGCCGCAAAGTGATATGAGGTGTTACATGCTAGATCAATGTGGCATTGAGTCGGGGTCCTGACAGCGTTGGTATCAGAGCTTGACTGCCTGTAGGATTACCAAGCCAAACTGGTCGAAGTTGAGTCTAGAAATTCTTTAGTTATATAAGGGAATTGATTGTGGGATGGAACGTAAGGCTCTTTTTACTCCTTATACCTCATGCCCTTCTGATCTGAGTCATCTTATCTTTCCTGCGGGGATTAAGAGCTAGGCTATCTCTTCTTTCTATTAGGATCACGTGTTACTAATCAGTAGACTTATAAGATTGTTGGATTTAAGTCTCAGTTCAGTTCCTACTACTTCCGTATGTTAATTGTTGATCTCGGAACCTTGATATTGTGCTTCTGAGTGGTTATGCCACCATTTTTGTGATTGTCTCAAATCTTTTTGAGCAATTATAGCCGTTATGCTGTCCGAGTCATCCCAGGTTTCCAAATAAGTCCGATGCATTTGCAAATTCCTTCCTTCTGTTTCCGATGTTCCCATGGGCCAGATTAACCACACTAATCGGTGTGTTGAGGTAATTATTGCCTCGACATATATGTTGGAATTATTATTATGACCCTAAGTGCTTAGGGGATCATCTAGTGGTCTAGCCATGATTTGTGTCCTAGTGTGAAGATTCTGGCCTTTATCCTCGGAAGCATCCCGTGATGCTACTTAGTAGTAGGTATTCTACTCCTGGGTTCTGAACCCGAGATTCACTCTACCTACTTCATGTTGATAGTAATTGCTAGTGCCTTTAGGATATTAGTAACCTTTGCGATAGTCCTTGAAGTCCGTGGTATCTTCTTCTTCCAAATACCATGAACTACTTATGGCAGATGTTTATTGGATAAAAAAAAATCACAATTAGAGTACTCTTGAGGAGTTCTCCATTCATAAATCGTGACTCTGCCAGTTCTACCTTTCTGCATGGGTTATCCGGAAGAAATATGTTGAACTTGGTTCGACATACTAATCTATGCATCCACAACTCAGAAAGTTATATGTTCCTTTGAGTTGTTCTCTTTAGTTGCATTCTGACCCTCGTCTATCAATTGATAGTCAAGAGTATGCGTGCGTTCGTTCATCGATGCCTATGACCCTTGTGGTCTGTCAAGCCATTCTATTCTGGAATGACTAGGAGAAACAAACTCCAGTACCTCTTCCATATCTAGGATTGGGTCAAAGTAGTTGTATTCCGCAGATCAAATGCCAATCCAGCTTTTGTTCTGTTCTACCTTGGAGTATCACCATCTTTATATCGGGATTGTTATAGGAATTGCACACCATCCTATGAACTCTTGGTACAGTGATACTTCTTGCCATCACTGTTCATTCCTCGGCCCTCGTGTTGATGCAACCGGAATACCGACAAATGAATTGTGATGTGTGAAATCAATACTGCTAGCAACTCTGTTGCTTGGTAGTTAAAGGATAATAATTTCATTCCTAGTATGTTGGTTTTCGAATCATCCTTCTAATACTGATCGTGCTACCTAGTCCTTATTTCGGTGCACCCTTCGATTGATGAGTTAGGATCTTGTCAAGTCCTCACTCATTTGATCATATCGTCTTGCCCTCAAAAGCAAGATTGTTCTCGAGCTTAGTAACATACCGGTGGTTTGTGACTTTCCAAATATCTTCTTGGAGGTGTTACCGGGTTGTCACCTGACCGCTATGTTGAGTTCGTGATCAAGTTGGTTTCTTGTGAACCACCTTCTCTCCAAGAATCGGTGTTAGATATCCCTGAGCTAGTTGGTTAAGCTAGACAACAACTTGGAGAGTTGGAAGATAAAAGCTTGTCTGACTTAGTTCGTTCCAAAGGGATATTCTTGTGTAGTGTGTGTTGAAGAAAGATGATATCTTCATCGATTGGTCCTTGTGATCAGTTGCTGGACCTATTGTCTTATCAATCCTTTGATTTGAGTGTGGGCTATCATCAAATCAAATCAGTACCAACGATGCTCGTAATGTTGTCTTATTCGTGGTTGATCCCTCGAGCATACACCATTATATCTTTTGGGTCTGACCAATGCTATCACTTGTTCACTTAACTATGGAATTCCTTTTAAAAGGAAACCCAGATGAATTGTTGTTGTGCCCATTGACAACATCCTTGTCTTCTCCATAATTTTGCTGAACATTAAGCTAGTGTTGGAAACTTTTGAAAGCATTTGTTCATGCTAGCTCATGAAGCATATGTTTGGATGAAGGTAGTGACTTCCTCTTATACACGTGCATTTGGTGAAAGTTGCCGCCGTGAATTTGAGAAAGTTAGTTTTGCTTCCTCTGGAATCATCCCAAATCAGTTATGCATACGTGCGAAGTATTCTGTGGTTCGGAGACTTGCAACCTCCATTCCATAGGTGTCCCGAGCACACCAAGCCACTGATTGATTTGTTCAAGGAGAAGGAGTTCCTTCATAAGAGCTAATCCGGACTTATGAAAGAACTTCGATACCCTCGTTGATGGTTCCCCCTCCTGAACTCGGTAGTGTTTTATTATAAGACTACCACGTGGTCATGCTTGTCTGGGACAACGTGTTCACATGTTTGTAGCAGAACCAGCTCATGTCTTGGAGCTTGCTATCGTAGTTCATCTCCCGAGAATCCCGCAACGTCATCTCGTCGATTTGTGTTGCAAACTTTCATTTTTCTTCCTAGACTCGATGGGTCTGGAATATTCTGACACCAACCAGATCTGAATCTCAGGCAGATATGATGGTTGGAACATTTCCCCAAGAACTATAATATTGGTTCCTCGATAACTGGTAAAGTGGATGTCGTGGCCAGCACCACCCAGCCGAAAGACCTATTATTGTAGTATCTTGATTGAAGAAGTTGGCCACCTCCCCATAAGGACTTCATAGGATTTACCTCCGTAACTGTTCCTTATGGATTCTATTGCTCCCGAAGTCCGACCTTTTACTTGATGTTCTAGTTATCAAACCATATCTATGAATGGGATACACTAGCACATCAAGGAGAACATTAGAAGCGGAGTGCTAAATGTCTCTCGGTCGATCATCCAGATTTTGTTTCCTTGGCCTCGCTAAGGTGAAATCTAAGAAAGTGTTATCTTTCTTTGCATCTGCATCCTCCATCACCGTTCATCATGGTAGTAAGTTGTGTTACCGGACCCTTGACACGGATGTTGGTAAAACCTTGACGAATGTGGAAATGCTCAAGTTCTTGAGAGCACGCACAAGTGCTACGTGTTATCATCGGCACTAACTGGGATTCCTCTCAGTTTCCTCGGCAATGCTATGACCTCTTCAGACAGTGAAATCACTCTCTGTTGTTGGGTTCTTCCCCAGTTACCAGAATCATTCCCAGCATTTGCATTTTGTTCCTAGCTTGCACCGCCAATGTGCCATTCTACCATGGGTCTCTTCCATTTCCGGTGGTAAGCAAATTCATCCATTACGTTGTCTTCAACAAGGTAATCCACATCATCCAAGTCTGAGTATGCCATTCTACCGACCCCCTCCAAATGATCGCTTGTGATTGCCTTAGGCTGGTATAAAGAGTTTCAATGATCTTTGAATCAAAGGTAATTCTTTTTGCCACTTAAGGGGATATATCTACGAGTCACCATCCCTAAGATGCCTCGTTGTGGTATCATGGCAACTCAACTCCTCGCTACGTTGACAATTGATTACCACCTTCTTAAGCGTGAAATTGTTGTCCACCTAGTGAACCTTCGTCATCCGTTTCTTTCCACCCCTCTCGATGTGTATCTCGTGTCTCAACCGAGAGATGGTCCTATGTCTCATTCCGTGAGTTGTTCGACCTTCGAGAAGATCGACCCTTCTAGAGTCTCCTTCTTCCCTCCATGTCATGTTGACAGGATTTTTCAAGGCAAGACTTCAAGACAATGATGGTGAATGAATCAACGTTCAATTGAAGTGCACCCTGGATCGTGAAGATTATACTAGTTGCGTTTTCCTTCACCTTACCCTACGCTTGAATCTCGAGATGAGATTCTTGTTTAGTGGGGGTGAGTTGTCACATCCCTAGCTTTACCCTGGCCTTGGACTAGCTTGGTTGCTGCATCATGTTTAAATTCAAATGAAATTTGAATTGAGGGATATTGGAAGCCTCAAAACCCTAAATAAAAGAGGGGCAAAAACCCTAGAAATCTCATTCATTGCTCCAAAATGCTCCTCTTAAATGTTTGTTAATTTTTGGTAAGGGTTCTGGTCCCAACCAAAATATTGAACATTTTTAAGGATTTATTTTTGGGACTTTGAATTTAAATCATTAGCTATTTGAATTTGAATTATATTCATATAATTAGAATATAATTTCAAATATCCCTGAAATATTTTATAAGCTTTTGGAAAAGTCCATCTAGCAATATAAAATACTCAGTGGAGTTTTTGGCATTGTTTGAATTATTTTTAAATTCAAAACAGTGGCAAAAGAATTAAATAAAAACAAAACAGAACAGAAAAATATAACACAGAAATTACCTGGACCTTACCTAGCAGCCACCCACAGCCCAACACTGTGCAGCCCACCTGCGCAGGCCCAGCCCACCTCCTCCCCCTTGTCTTCTTCCTCCCCTCGCACCGAAGCAGCTCGGTGGCGAGCGCCGACGCTGCCTCGGCCACCTCCTGCTTCCTCTCGTCGCCCTGGACTCCGTCCGCAACGCCACGCAGCCCCTGGCCCTTCTCACTCCCTCTGGACCGCTCCCCCTCCCCTGGCTCTCTCTTTCCCTCTCTTCCTGTGATCCCCGAACGCACCTGGGAGCGCCGCTCGCCGTAGCCATGACCACGGCCACCCCCTCCCCTCTCCGACGTGCTCCCGAGCTCCTGCACCTCGTCGCCAACCCCCTCACCGAGCCACGTGACCGGAAGGGCCCCGAGCAGCCGCCATCGTCATCATCCCCAAGCTCCGGCCCGGCGCCGTTCTTCGTCAAATTCGGCCACTCCGGCGCGCCCCCGAGCCCACTGACCCTCCCTACAGCTCCGCGGTGAGCCTCTGTGCAGAACCCCTCTCTCTCCCCTCGTGTTTGCGAGCCCTAGGCCATAGTTCCGTCGAGACCGAGACCTCACCGGCGCCGGACTTGTCGCCGTCGTTGTTTTGGTTCACCTCCGTCCAAACCGAGCACGCAGACGTACTCAGAGCACTCCCAGGAGCCCGTAGCACCCACCAACCCCTCCTCCCATGCACCATAGCGCCGGTCCCGCGAACCCCCGAGCTCCGGCCGCCGCCGGGGTCGATACCGCGCTCAACTCCGGCCACCCCACGCCCTCTCGTGGCTCCCCCTAGATGCGCGGGAGCACGGGCTTCCTCTTGGTGCCCTCAGGGTGCCCAACCGCAGCCTGTAGTGCCAACCCGAGCTACTCCGGCGAGGTTCCGCCGTCACCGTGGTCGCCGGCGTCACTCGCCGACGTGGCCACTTAATTAGGGCGTAAACACCTCGCTAATCACCCACTAGAGCCACTGCCAAGTGGGCCCCGTGCCTAATTAATTAGTTTAACCTCTCTGTTTAGATTAGTACTAATTTTGTGGGCCCCATAGGTCAGTTTGACCTGGCCCCGTCACACTTTGACCGACCCCACACGTCGGAGTTGACCGTGCTGACGTGGCCTTTGACCCGGCCCCACCTGTCAGTGGGTTAAACAACCCTGTGTCACTGACGTGTGGCCCCCACACGTCAGGTTTGACCTGGAGGCGCCCTGTTGACCTGCTGACGTCGAGGTGATGTCATGCTGACGCATTAAATGATTTTCTGGATTTAAAAATAATCAGGAAATTCCAGAAAATGCCTAAAACTTCTAAAAATCATAGAAAATTAACCGTAACTCCAAATTAAATAATTTATATATGAAAAATTATCAGAAAAATTCAAGGAATCCATCTGTACCATTTTCATGCATGTTAGAACAACTTATAGCTGCTGTTTAGCACAAATCAATTAAATGGCATTTGAATAATCACATATGGAGTTTGAATTTGAATTTTGTATTCAAACCAACTTCATTTAATCTGTTGCTAGTTGCATTAGCCCAAAACACATTCATTTTGCCATGTCATGATCATGCATCGTATTGTGCATTGCATTGATTTTGTTCCCTTTTGTGTTACCGGTATTGTCCCCTCTCGATAGACGTGATATCGATGATGTGATCGTTGACACTGATGAAGACTCAATGCTATCTTCAGAAGTGCCAGGCAAGCAAAACCCCCTTGTTCATTCCGATACAATCCTACTCTCTCGCTCCTGCTCTCTTTTACTGCATTAGGACAACATCGATTCATCTGTTACTTGCTGCGGTAGCTGAACCCCTTTATCCTCTGCATGACCTGTCATTGCCACAGTAAATAGATGAAACCCACTAGCATGAGTAGGAGTTGTTTGAGCCCTGTTGTGCCTACTCATTCATGCTTGTTTGTCACGCCTGCTACTGCTTAGAGTTGAGTCAGGTCTGATTCATCCGGGATGAATCAGAGGCGGGTGAACATGTCCTACTGTGTGTGAGCTAAGTGTGTGAACACGATTTGGTAAAAGGTGTCGGTGAGAGGCCATGTAGGAGTACATGGTGGGTTGTCTCATTGAAGCCGTCCTCAGGAACTGAGTTCTGTGTTTGTGATCCATGATTCAGCTACTACCATACATTGGGCCCTGAAATATGACCCCGCTCGACTTCTTATTCACCCTCGTCCTCTGTCCAGGAGTTGCAAGTAGTTTCTGGTGTTTGTAGCTTACTGGAGGCCGTGGACAGCGCTGACCGTAGGGGTGGGCTGTGATGCGGTAGGTACGTGGCACGGTGTACCGGATGCCCGTTTGGTATCTCGGGAACCCTGTTCACATCGTTTGGGGCTGTGAGCGAAACTCCGGCTGGATCTCCTCATGGATGGAACCCGAATAGGCGATAAACCTGGACTAGAGACTTGAGTGTTTAGGTAGGTCGTGGTCTACACCCACGTCGGCTTTCGCTTGAAGTCTGCCGAGCACATGTCGTGTGCAGACGCTAAGTGGTGGAAAAATGTATGAAGAAGTACACCCCTGCAGGGTTAACATCATCTATTCGAATAGCCGTGTCCGTGGAAAAGGACTTCTGGGTTGCTTATATCAGTTCATAGACAAGTGAAAGTGGATACTCTAAAATACGCAAGATAAGCGTGAGTGCTATGGATGGCGTTCTCGTAGGGAGACGGGAGCGGATCCATAGTGGTGTATTGATATGGTGAATATGTGGACTCGTGTGCGCCACCTCAAAAAAGTTACTCGCAGTCGTAGTTCAGGATAGCCACCGAGTCAAAGCTGGCTTGCTGCAGTTAAGCCCCACCATCCCTTTGTTGATAATGATGCATGCGTAGATAGATCTGATGTAAGTCTTGCTGGGTACATTTGTACTCACGTTTGCCTATTTTATGTTTTGCAGAGAGACTTCGGTCTCACTAGTAGTTTCGCGTGGACTTCGACGTTTAGCTTGATACCTCAGCTACGATCTTGTGCCCTCGGCAGGATCTGATAGATAGTCAGGCTTCTCAGCCTTTTTCATTTATAGATGTCTGAACTCAGACATGATAGCTTCCGTTTGTGCTTTGACTTGTATGCTCTGAATGTTGGGTCGTGAGACCCCTGTTTGTAATATCTCGCTCCTCGGAGCCTATGGAATAAATACTTGAGTCGTAGAGTCATGTTGTGATGCCATGTTGTATTTGCACATATCGAGCATATTGTGTGTATGTTATTGAAATGCTTGGTATGTGTGGGATCTGACCATCTAGTTGTTTATCTTTAGTAGCCTCTCTTACCGGGAAATGTCTCCTAGTGTTTCCACCGAGCCATGGTAGCTTGCTACTACTTCGGAACACTTAGGCTGGCCGGCATGTGTCCTTCTTCGTTCCTGTGTCTGTCCCTTCGGGGAAATGTCACGCGGTGAATACCGGAGTCCTGCTAGCCCAGTGCTACAGCCTGGATTCACTCGCTGATGACCGACACGTTCGATGCTGGGTCATGGATGCCTGTCCCTGTAAGTCTGCGCCGCTTTGGGTTTACGACTAGCCATGTCAGCCCGGGCTCCTTATCATATGGATGCTAGCGACACTGTCATATACGTGTGCCAAAAGGCGCAAACGGTCCCGGGCAAAGGTAAGGCGACACCCGTGGGAATACCGTGCGTGAGGCCGCAAAGTGATATGAGGTGTTACATGCTAGATCGATGTGGCATTGAGTCGGGGTCCTGACAATAGCCGAGGGTTACCCGTCGGGTATATCATCTCTAACAGTTATTGCTCACCGTCGGATTTTATAATGGTCGACGGTATACTTCACCCTACAGGGTTAGTGACTACCTTGAGGAGAACCAAACCCTCAGCTAATATGATTGCCGACATTCGATACACCCCTTTGGGGATTCTTTTATTTGGGAGTCCAATGAACACCGTCAATTTTATAATTCATGTATGGCATTAGTACACCTCCTGTATTGCTTTGACCGAAGGGTGTTGCACAAAAGGGAAGTGTGATTCACAACGGTAGCATTTCACAATATTGGCTTAAATGTGTCTCATAATTACACAAGCACTACACATCACAAAAGACCATAATATTATATCTAACATAACCTCAGAAAGTATCACAAGCCCAATGAGTTGCATCCAAATTAATTGATCATAATGATCCATCTTGGAAGTGTCAAATACAAAACAAAATAGTAACTAAGATATTATTGTACAAACATTTTGCATAAGCTAAGTTTGCCATGAATTTCAGAACTTCTCTTTATTGCATTACTTGAAGAGATCATCAAATTCATCACCATCATTGCCATAGTTATCATACTGCTCATCGCCATATGGATCATCATTACCCTCGACATAGATGTCTTCTCTCTCTCTCTTTGCCACCCTCTGGTATGTCTTCACATTCCCTAAGAAACGGTAATACTAGTTGTAAGAGGGATGAAGTATGTAATGTACTTGAAATTTAGTTGACCTCCAAGGACCAAACTTAATATAGTTGTTCAGATTTAATTGAACTGTCACTTGGTGAGCAAAAGACCAACATGTGGTGTATACAACTTTGAAATAGGAAGAGACTCGATATGTACCTCTAATGTCATGTAAATTAACAAAATCATAATTAGCATTATAGTTAGACCAAAATGGTCAAGTGATACATGTAAAAATAATCTTTATCTGAAAGACAGTAGTTGTGTGGATAGTTAGTTCGTTGGCTTTAACTTCAAAACATTTTACCATACTGTATGCTTAACTTGTAAAGCTGCGATCATACACGGGGTTAATTAGAATCGTGAAATTTGCAATTTTCTGCATGGCTCAACTAAGGTGTGAAGGTCATGATTTTTTTGAGAAAGAGGTTCTGATCTATTTCGTATGCAGTATAACCTGTGCTGATTTTCTAGGGACCTAGCTCCTCTACAACTAGAATTTCTGTTACTGAAATACAACACTCACTGAAAAATACTGATCATGTGTGTATTGTTGATCTTTAAAAGATAGAAATATTCAGTTTGGCTCCCCAGTAACAAGTTTCTATAGTACATTTGTAGAGATGTGCATGTGAGAATGGAAAAACTAATGTTATAATTATGCTCAAAGTACGATACAACAAACTGCAGTTAGCACTACAACATATGCTTGTAATAAAGTGCAAGAAGCCAAGTCCATCATTATGCTCAAATTAAGATGCAAAAAACTGCAGTTTGGCTCCCTCATAGTTAGCCGGCTTTGCTACTACAACATGTGAAGAAGAGAAACTACAAAGTGGGGTTTCACCTTGCTGCAAGCCAATTAACCTACAAGAGATTATTCGCACTAGATATGCAGAACAAACCTTAATGGCTTCAATATTTTCTGCTTGATATACGCAGCAGACTGAAGTGATGTGAACTTGGCAAGTGATGTAATGAAACCATACCTTTGAGTTTTCATGGACATAGCCGCGGTGACAGGTATTGCACAGCAAAATCCCTCAACACACTGGCATGCTTCATTCTAGTCGCTGCTTCATATATGACTTGTCCATCTAACTCTGGTAACCCAGGGCGGTGGGGAGGAGATGGGAAAGGATAAGGGGTTAGTAACTAGATATTAATCATGGTCAAAGAAGAGTAAGTGATTGGCTAGCAAATCTATTTTGATGGCTGACTGCACAATCTGAACTATACACCTTTGAAAATGCATTAGACTCTTGCGCTTGGAAGTTTAGAACTACTACATTGTTGCTTTGTAAATATGGACATGCTCACTAGATGGTTTTATTTTGGTGTGTAGGCAAAAGTTAAAACTGAACTACAATCTCAGGTTTAGGGATGCAAATGGCAACTGATCACAAAATGAATTAGAAACAAGTGCAACTCTGTAATTTTCAACAAGAGAAAGAGAAGCACAGTTAGCTGTTTCAGATTTAAAGAGACAATTCCGCCTTTCACCGGATGCAAAATAATTTTTTATGTGCTCACTACTTGAAAAAAATTAACACAAAGTTTACACCACCAATGAAACATTTAGGTATCACATTGATTTTGGTCGTATATCATTAGATAGGTATCAGCTCCGGCTGTAGTCCTCCTATTCCACTATACAACAAACTCTCAAAAGAAAAACACAACACTTATTTGTTTGCATCATAAATTGGTAAAGTGCTTCCGGTGCCTAATCGTACTTATGCTGCTGAATAAGAATAATTTATGTTGTTGTCAACAATGTCATGGTGCAGCAAATTGTTTGCTGTAGGTGTGCAGAAAAGCAACAAGGCAATAAGAGATAATGTGTTCTTCGTGGAAATACATATGCTGAGGCATCAAGGATTCGTGGTCATCCCTCTTCAACACTACCTACAAGAACATTCAGGAAGTAGAAAGGAGTGCAATTACAATCTCAGAATCAGAAATCCAAAATTGCAAGTGTACATGAGGGGGGACATAAAAAATACTTAATTTATTTGTCGTTCGTCCAGATGCAAAGGATGCAGCAGCATATCAATGAAGAACGAGCTGTGAATGTAAGATTTAGGGGAGACACGACAGCTGGACGAACCTTCAAAGGGAGTTCTTGTAGAAGGGGCGACCGTTGGTAAAATATCGAGAGAAGATAACTGTCGGCCATTGACAGTGTCCTGGACTAGGGGGTACTCACCACATTGTCTCTCGATCAGTTAGATTGGGTCGAGGACCCCCATTGCCGGTTACTCATGGGCCAGTTCGGACAACCAAAGACATATACGAGAAAGATTCCACAAGACTTGGTGATCAAGACAAGGACTCCTCTCCACCGACGTATTCGACTAGGACTCTTGTTATCCTAGGCCTCCGGTATGTGATATAAGCCGAGGCCAGGCTAGTCAATAGATGATTATGATATTACTCATCATACCTCTAGGGTTTATGCCACAACATATGATCTCAAGGTAGATCAACTCTTGTAACACTCATATCCATCAAGATCAATCAAGCAGGAAGTAGGGTATTACCTCCATAGAGAGGGCCCGAACCTGGGTAAACATTGTGTCCCCCGTCTCCTGTTACCATCGATCTTAGACGCACAGTTCGGGACCCCCTACCCGAAATCTTCCGGTTTTGACACCGACATTGGTGCTTTCATCGAGAGTTCCGCTGTGTGATTGGCAAAGGATCAATGGCTCGCCCACAGATCAACTGCAATGCCGGCATCTTCGTCGCCCGCTCGACTGGTCACCTTGTCTCGACTGAGGACCGCGCTGCATCTCCAATTGTCATGTTCGGACGGGGGCCTTCATCAACATCAACTCCAATATCTATCAAGATCATAAAGGAATCATCCATGGAGCTCGGGGGCTCAACGTCAACATTGCCCTCGGGCGACCGTGCTGTTTTTCCGAACAGCGAACTTGTATTCGCTACCACCACCTCTTCGAGCATCGCTTTGACGATCCCTTTGGTGGAATTGTGTGGAATTGAGTCTACAACAACCATGCAAAATTTCGTTGAGTTTCGATGGAGGAATCTCTGGCAATCTACGATATACCGGAGCCCGGTCAAATCTAGACGGGAATCTGGACGAGTTTAGGGCGTGGTCTCTAGCATCTAGCTCGGATGTCCTTTGGAAGATCCAACCGTTGATCGGCTGCGAGATTCCTGTATCTACCACCCCTCAAAATTTCATCTCGATCCGACCGTCCAAACTCCGGAAACCTTCTGATTAATGCATCACTTTTCGGATCTGTTTTCTGCGCGAATACGGATCCGACTAGAATTCATGTTTCTTTATGAACGTGATATTGGACAACCTTTTTAAAGGAATTTTCTTCTATGGTATTGTGCGTTGTTCTTAACACGTGCCCAAAATTTTAAGCCTTCTTTGAGGCACCCTTCACCATCGCGCCGGTGTCACATTAGTCTGGTAACATTGCTCCACGTCTGCCGGCCTGCGCTAGACAGATCATCGCTTCATCGAGCCGAGCCTAACCTTATCGGATCATCAGCTCGGCAAGCCGAACAAGAGTTCGGTATTGCGAAGGATAAATCATCACCAACACCATCGCCCCACGGATTGCACGGGTCAGACACGCCGACATCATCGCTGGGTCACTTCATCAATTCGGCATTGACCGCGTCACAAGTTATGACCAGCGGCGGCATGGCCGCACTGTTGCTTTTTCAAGCCGATGTCCATCACGCCGAACTACTTCAACACCTCGGCTGACATGGCAGAGGCAACGTCTCCTTATTGACCCGCTCCGTCATCTCGGATAGACCGGGGACTTTGCTATTTTTTTTTCATCAACATACTCCGGTGACTTCGGCGTCACCAGCCGAGCAGCTTCGTCACATTAGCTGGACCGAGGGCTTTTCCTCGGCGAGTCCACCTTTCCCAGCATCACCATGCCATCGCTTTATCGTCCATCAGGCAATGGGTGTGCGGATCGAGTCCCAATTTTGGAAATAACCTTTCTTCAGATTGCTACAATCAGATAAACTAGGTGCTATTAATCCTAGTATTTTTCTGGATTGAGTTTATTTTTCCCAAGGAATTATTACTCTGATTTGTTTCATCATTTGTACACAGGTCTATCAAATGGTGGCCGCATTAACAACAGTCGCGTGGTGGTTTGGTCAGTTTCTGTATATAGTTCGGCGAATGCCGCATCCGGAATTCAGACCGGCCTGCGAATTCAGGCTTGGCCACGCCTTCACCGCGTCACGCCGACGCCCTGCATCGACATGACTTTGGCGCCAGGCCACATCTCTTTCAATAAATTATTTTTGCGAAAAGCAATTATTCTTTTTGGACCGCACTATTTTATGTGTGTAGGTGATCGACTTCGACTGCGTCACGCGGCCACTTTGGCAAGCCGACGTCGTTGTCCCAATCAGCTCGCATGATCACCTTGTTGGTCGAATCGCCATACCGACATGTTCGGTTGCCTCGGAGACTTCGGCATCGCTGAGAGAGCTCTACCTCATCGAGTGTTTGGCACACGAGCCATATTTCCTTCATTACTCACTTTGCGTAAATTATTAATTATGCAACAATTTTTTTCTATTATCTCCGGCTTGCACTATTTTCTGTGCACAGGTAAAGGATCCGGGTCGGGCAGCGCTGTCACCTCGGCGTCCGACATACCACTCACCTCGGCTGGACAGAGGGATTCCTCATTACTTCATTAAGCCACGCCGGGGACTTCGACGTCACACTGCCGGCCTGTATTGGCCGTGCTATGTTGCCACTTCGGAGTGCCGAGCTCTTCGCTCCGCCACCTCGGGACCGGCTTGGGGGCTGGGACCTTGTCCCGCCGTATGCTCGGGCCGTGCATCGACACCGAGCACATTAACCAGCTAAGTCGCTTCCATGCTTAAAAACCTTTAGTTTTAAATTTCATTCGGTTCGACCAAGCATTATGATTTTTTGACAAAAAGTCATTTGCAAAAGTCTTTCTTTGTCAAAGCCTTGTTTGTTGCAAGCAAATTCAAATACCCAGTTTACTTGGGAGCTTCCATTATGAAGCCTTTCCTCTTGCATATGATTATACTTGTACGGCTTCATTCCTTGTTCGTATATTACGCCACAATATGCACCATGTTGACTTAAGTGTTTCGTAAGCTGGGTTGCCTGGCTCCTGTGCTTACCCCTACGTTCCCAATTGTTCGGCTAGGGAGTAAAGGGAGCACCTCTGTGATTGTTACTACCGGGTCATCCGAGTTAGTACCTCAGACTGGGTGAATCCGAAAGCTAGCGCTCTTATTGTTTTCAATTATGGTTGGCACACAACGGAACTCATGAGTACAAAAAATCTATTGCACAAGTCTCATAGTAACAATGAGCAACCGAAGAAAGGTATTGGTGGAGGTAATATTTTCTTCGAAGATGCTTCTTACACTTTGTTAGTAATATAGTATAAGTTCCCTGAGCGCGCTTTGTCTGTTATAGCCTTATGGCCTGATTGCCTGGTCATCGGAAACACTGTCGATACTCTCGACAGGTGGAGTACATGACACTTTTCGGCCCTTGACCGAAGAGGGAGAAGCCGACGGTCGGTTAAGACGCGTTTAAAGTTCGGGTGGAACACAGATATGATATAAGTACATCGATACATACAATCATTATACATAAAATCCTGTTACCCAAGTCACTTGGGGGCTCTTAAAATTTATACGAGCTATTTTATAGTAAATGTGTTTTCTTCTTGGTCGTTGCAAAGTCTTTTTCTACCGCTCCTTTTTCGACTCGAGTGTATGGTCAATAGCCGGATGTCTTGTCTTCTCTCTAAAAGCCGCTCGAGTTTAATTTGCTAAACTGACCTCGAAGAAGTACTCCGCCTTTGGGATAAGGAGCTTGAAGCCGTAGGCTGACCCGCGTGAAGTCTTGAGATCGGATGTGTCATGTTAAAGCACGACAGAAGCACATTTTTTTTTCTTTTTCCAATTTTCGGATTGGCACCGAACACTTGATCTTGTTCGGACGTCAAGTTTTTACTGACATTTTTTTGGTTTTCCAAGCTTGTGGCACTTTTAAACTATTTGTGTGTTTTCAGCACAAGTCTCGCAGTGCAACACTGGACACCTTTAGAGATCCGGCAAAAACATTCTCGGATATTGCTATATATGCATCAGTTTCGAATTGTGTCTTCGGTCAATAGTTGGGTTGCCCGGCTCCTGCGCTTGCCTCCTACGTTCCGCTTTGTTCGGCTAGGTGTGCAAAGGGAGAACCACTGCGATTGTGCTTCCAGCTCACATGGTTAAGCACCTCAGTGGAGAAAGGCGAAAACTGACTGTCACAATAAGCATAAACTGGTCAGCGATCCGATGACTGTGTTAAATGACGGACCATTCATAACATTGGCCGAAGTGTTTACGGCTTGATCTCGACTGTTGTCGAACACTACCAGGGGCTAGTAACTGGCCTCCCAAACTAAATCCTCAATATTTTTCTCTTACATTAGAACTGAGGTTTCATGATCATGCTTACCATGACAACCCAAAGAAAGGAATCGATAGCGGGACTATTTTCTTTGGAAGACATTTATTATGTTAAACAGTAATATAACATATCTCTCTGCGTACCTTTGTTTATAAAGCCGTATGGCGAGATTGCCTTGTTTGTCAAAAATCTCTGCCCTCATAAAGGCTTTATAAAGTAGGACAAACACTCCTCGGCTACTGGCCGAGGAGGTGGAAGCCGATGGTCGGTCAATAAAGTTTTGTACAATGCGGATCCGAGCATTAATGACGTAAAGTACTTTGATACATAGAGTCATTACACATAATTTGTAATTTTACTATGGGTATCGATCCTTAATTCGGCCACCCATGCCCGCATTAAGGCTCACGGGCTACTGGGCTTCGGGCTTATTATTTACAAATATTAAAGGGGCACATCGATCCCCTGATCTGGTGTTGCCACCCGACCAGTGTCTCGGGGGCTACTGCATTGCATGTCCAATGCAGAAAATTTTAAGTGCAACACAGTTTCCGAGGAGATTTTGATCCTCAGGTTGGTCGGCCGCACCCAACCCGAGTCTCGAGGACTCTGCACACCGCTTTTTGTGTCCCGAAGTATTCTGCCGAGCTAGGACTTGATCCTTAGGCTGATTTTGCAAATCAACCTGAGTCTCAGCGGCTACTAGGATCAGGGTCTTATGTCATCCTTCAGGTGCATCTTGGGTTTTAGACCGATACACACCTTGAGGGCTACTGGCTATATATCTGGCAGAGAATAAATTGCACCAATCAAAAATATTGACAAAAAATCGGCCCATATTCGGGGTGGTGCACCACCTCGGAAACAGTCCGGCATAAAGCTTGGGCGCTAGTGGCTAGCTCCATAGAGGGCATTTCCGGCATTAAAGCTCGGCTAAATTCCTTCAACTTCTTTGAACGAAGGTGATTTATGACACCTCGGATATAGTCTGGCATTGGAGCTCGGATACATAGTCCGGCGTTGGAGCTCGGATACATTCCAGCGTTAGAGCTCGAAAGCGGTCCAGCGTTGGTGCTCGGACGCAAGAGGACGCTGCCGCCCAGGAACAACTTCAAACCCTAGGTGTGGCATAAAAATAACAAGGCATTGATAAAGGCCGAAGACTTAAAGGGCTCCTCGGATACCCAACATGTGAGATCTTCAGATTTAGCTCGGGAATCCTCAAGATAGAAGATGGGAAGATTTGTTGAACCATTTTTCAAGACCGACGAACGAAGACGAAGAACAGTTCGGAAGAACCGAGGAGCGTCCCGAACTTGAAGACCGGTTCAGGGGGCTACTAACGGTGTCCTGGACTAGGGGGTACTCACCACATCGTCTCCCGATCAGTTGGATTGGGCCGAGGACCCCCATGGTCGGTTACTCATGGGCCAGTTTGGACAGCTGAAGACATATACGAGGAAGATTCCACAAGACTTGGTGATCAAGGCAAGGACTCCTCTCCACCGACGTATTCGACTAGGACTCTTGTTATCCTAGCCCTCTGGTATGTTATATAAGCCGAGGCCAGGCTAGTCAATAGATGATTATGATATTACTCATCATACCTCTAGGGTTTAGGCCACAACATATGATCTCGAGGTAGATCAACTCTTGTAACACTCATATCCATCAAGATCAATCAAGCAGGAAGTAGGGTATTATCTCCATAGAGAGGGCCTGAACCTGGGTAAACATTGTGTCCCCCGTCTCCTATTACCATCGATCCTAGACACACAGTTCGGGACCCCCTACCCGAGATCCGCCGGTTTTGACACCGATAGCCATGGAAACACCATGTTCAGGTTCTGACATTGCCTCCACCGCAACAAATCTGGGTTCATGTCATCGGCAATGGCTCCAGCTCTATGGCGGCCATGACACGACCTGGAGGACTGCTCCAGTTGAGGACGCGACCACAATGGTTGGCCTCAATGGCGGCTTGCTCCCTCCACGCAACGACGGCGTGAGGTGGCAGGCTCACCTTCGAGTCGTGAGTAACCATCCGCCCACGGCAGCGGCAACCTCGGGCATGAGCAGGTGATGACGCCTCTTCTTCTCGGCGGGGCGGCTTGGGCGACAATGGAGGGGGAATCAGAGGCATGGCCATTTTCTCTCTCTTCCTAATAGTGAGGAAGTGGGTATCGTGCGACGTGGGCTGTGAGTTTTCCGCTGGGGGAATTTGTTTTAGCTGCCGATTGTTTTTAGTACGTGGAGGGCCTTAGTTGTTCCCGTTTGCTTGCGTGGTGAATTTCTATTCATCAATCTTAGCAGTATAAAGAACACTAGAGGTAATAATAAATACAACCATTTCCATGGAGCACCTAACGATGACTACAAGCACTAGAGTGAGCCGAAGACGCGTCACCGTCATCGCCCCTTCCTCGCCGAAGCCGGGCAACCTTGTTGTAGTAGACAGTCGGGAAATCGTCTTACTAAGGCCAACCAGGGCACCAGAGCAGGAACCATCACCGATGAAAAGAGTTGTAAATTGGAAAGATCAAACATGTAACCACACGAACGAAGACGAACAAAAACTGGATCCAAATAGACCCATCAAAGACCAGTACCGACTGAATCCCACGAGATTCGATGGAGATACACCTCCATATGTCCTCTGAGACACTATTCACACCATCATGACAAGATAGGACGTGCGACACATCATTAATTATTGGATTAAGAATATATTTGCGGAACCGCGCGGAGTTGCGCCATGAAGACGTATGCAGCCACTGGTTCTCCGGTGGAGATCCTCCATCCCCTCACCGGAGCCTTCATCGCTCCGTCGACCATCCACATGAAGAGTTGATGACGGATCTGGGTGGGTCCAGATCTGTGGCTGCCGCCATGCCCTCCATCGCTCGAGACCTTGGAACCTGCGGGTTATGGCGGGTAGCGCGGCTGCCGAATGACCAGGAGCACCGCCCTGGCCGCTGCACACAACTCCCTCCTGGCCACGCCCTAGCCGCACTGGGAGATCGCCGCGCGTCTAGATCCCAGTTCTTTCGGCATCGGGCTCGCTGCCACTGCGGCCTACGCCGGTGGTAGCGGTGTATGGGGATGCAACAGCGTGAGGTTCTCTGGTGGTGTGAGCGTTCACCCCTGGGAGACGACGCGAGGACTAGGGTGTGCCTTATAGAATTCTCATTGCCTGGGATGATTGATGTTTGGTGTTGCAGGTTCCTTCGTCATCAACTTACTTTGGTTAAGTCTATCTTTATTGAAATAGACAAAGATGCATGCAGTACATATATATTTTCATCTTTAATGTATGTGACTATAACGCTAAAACATTTTAACTATTATGTGCATTCATATTCAACAATGAATTAAGAAAATTTGTATTTAGCCTCTTCACAGCTATCCTCTAGTCAATATTGTCTTTCATCATCAACTAGGTCAAGATCTCACATAGCGCTTGGTCAAATCATACATGGTATAAATATCATATACTCCATCAAAGTGCACAAAAAACACTTGCATGGTCGTCCTGGACAAGGTCATATATCACCCTCTACTGCTACTAAAGTTGATGTAGAAGACATTCTTGACGCATTAACCCATGGTTTAACTCGCTTGTCGTCATTTACAACAAGTAGCAATGTAGGACCTTATCAGATATGTATGCCATGCATGGTAGTAGTAGCAGCCGCCACTACCGACCACATGGGACCATCGTCCCGGTTCCCGCACACATGACGAACCTCCTAGCGCTGCTCCCCTGCGCCTCCATGCCTCCAATTGGAATATTCTCCTACATTTATCGATGTTGACCATTGAAACATATCATCGAGAGGGAAAGTTAACCGTCGGTTATTACTATACACTGTCGGGTATTTTCTTAAATAACCGAGAGGCACACATGTACCGTCGGTTATTTTCACACATAGGTGAGAGTTTTCTTTTCACCTTTGGCTATTAAGTTTCACCGTCGGGCATTACATCTAATCCCCATGGGTGTGGCAAAAACCGTCTAGCATTACATGTAATCCCCGAGGGGGCACCAAAAACCGTGGGGGTATTACAATTAATCGTCGGGCATTACATGTAATTCCCATGGGTGTAGGGAAACCCGTCAGGCATTACATGTAATCCCAGTGGGTGTAGGAAAAACCGTTGGGCTTTACATTGAACCGTCGGGCATTAAGTTGGATACCTGAGGGGTGGATTTTCACCGTTGGGCATTCGGGTATACCATCGGGTATTAGTGGTAATACTTGTGAGTTGAGATTAACCATCGGCCATTGCAACTACCGTCGACTATTACTGTAATAACCGATGGCCCGTCGGCTATTAGGTTTCACCGTCGGAAATATGGGGATTTCTAGTAGTGTTATCTCCAGACCATTCCGGAGTTCCTCGTCATGTCCGTGATCTCATCCGGGACTCCGAAAAACATTCATTCATCAACATACATACCTCATATAGTACTATATCGTCAATGAACGTTAAGCGTGCGGTCCCTACGGGTTCGAGAACTATGTAGAGATGACCGAGACACTGCTACCTCTTGAGCTTGCGTTGCTTTTCCCTTGAAGAGGAAAGGGTGATGTCGGTGTCAAAACCGGCGGATCTCGGGTAGGGGGTCCCGAACTGTGCGTCTAGGCGGATGGTAACAAGAGGCAGGGGACACAAAGTTTTACCCAGGTTCGGGCCCTCTTGATGGAGGTAAAACCCTACGTCCTGCTCGATTAATATTGATGATATGGGTAGTACAAGAGTAGATCTACCACGAGATCAGAGAGGCTAAAACCCTAGAAGCTAGCCTATGGTATGATTGTTGTATATGATCTATCGACTAGCCTGGCCTCGGTTTATATAATGCACCAAAGGCCTAGGATAATAAGAGTCCTAGCCGAATACGCCGGTGGGGAGGAGTCCTTGTCTTGATCACCAAGTCTTGTGGAATCTTCCATGTATGCGACATCTGTCCGAACTGGCCAATGAGTATAGGGCCATGGGGTCCTCGGCCAATCTAACAGATCGGGAGACGACGTGGTGAGTACCCCCTAGTCCAGGACACCGTCAGTAGCCCCCTGAACCGGTCTTCAAGTTAGGGACGCTCCTCGATTATTCCGAACTGTTCTTCATCTTCGGTTGTCGGTCTTGAAAACTGGTTCAACAAATCTTCTCATCTTCGATCTTGAGGATCGCCGAAATGCATTCGACGAGTTTACACGTCGGGTATCCGAGGAGCCCCTCAAAGTTTCCGGCCTTTATCAATGCCTTGTTATTTTTATGCCACACCTCGGGTTTGAAGTTGTTCCCGAGAGGCAGTGTCCTCTTGCATCCGAGTTCTAACGCCAGACTGCATTCGAGGTATTTTTTGCAGCCAAGCACCAATGTCGGACTGCTTTCGAGCTCCAACACCAAAATGTATCCGAGCTCCAAAGCCGAAATATATCCGAGCTCCAACGCCGGACTGTGTCCAAGCTCCAACGCCGGACTATATCCGTTGTGTCATATCACCTTAGTTCAAAAAAGTTGAAGGAGTTTAGCCGAGCTTAATGCCGGAAATGCCCTCTATGGAGCCAGCCACTAGCGCCCGAGCTTTATGCCGGACTGCTTCCGAGGTGGTGCACCACCCCGACTGTGGGCCGATTTTTTGTCAATATTTTTTATTGGTGCAATTTATTCTCTGCCGAGATATATAGCTAGTAGCCCTCAAGGTGTGTATCGGTCTAAAACCCAAGATGCACCTGAAGGATGACGTAAGACCGCTGATCCCAGTAGCCGCTGAGACTCAGGTTGATTTGCAAAATCAGCCTAAGGATCAAGTCCTAGCTCGGCAGAATACTTCGAAACACAAAAAGCGGCGTGCTCAGTCCTCGAGACTCAGGTTGGGTGCGGCCGACCAACCTGAGGATCAAAATCTCCTCAGCAACTGTATTGCACTTAAAATTTTCTGCATTGAACAGGCAATGCAGTAGCCCCCGAGACACTGGTCGGGTGGTAACACCAAATCAGGGGATCGATACGCCCCTTTAATATTAGTAAATGATAAGCCCGAAGCCCAGTGGCCCCCGAGCCTTAATGCGGGCACGGGTGGTTGAATTAGTAAAGTCACAAATTATGTGGAATGATTCTATGTATCCAAGTACTTTACATCATTAATGCTCGGATCCGCATTGTACAAAACTTTGTTGACCGACCATCGGCTTCCACCTCCTCGGTCAGTAGCCGAGGAGTGTTTGTCCTACTTTATAAAGCCTTTATGAGGGCAAAGATTTACGACAAACAAGGCAATCTGGCCATACGGTTTTATAAACAAAGGTACGCAGAGAGATTTGTTATATTACTGTTTAACATAATAAATGTCTTCCAAAGAAAATATTCCCGCTATCGGTTCCTTTCTTTGGGTTGTCATGCTAAGCATGATCATGAAACCTCAGCTCTAATGTAAGAGCCAAATATTGACGATTTTGTTTGGGAGGCCAGTTACTAGCCCCCGGTAGTGTTCGGCGACAGCCGAGGTCAAGCCGTAAACACTTCGGCCAATGTTATGAATGGCCCGTCATTTAACACAGTCATCGGATCACTGATCGGTTTATGCTTATTGTGACAGTCAGTTTTCGGCTTTCTCCACTGAGGTGCTTAACCATGTGAGCTGGAAGCACAATCGCAGTGGTTCTCCCTTTGCACACCTAGCCGAACAAAGCAGAACGTAGGAGGCAAGCGCAGGAGCCGGGCAACCCAAATATTGACCGAAGGCACAATTCGAAACCGATACATATTTAGCAATATCCGAGAACGTTTTTGCCGGATCTCTAAAGGTGTCCAGCGTTGCACTGCGAGACTTGTGCTGAAAATACACAAATAGTTTAAAAGTGCCATAAGCTTGGAAAACCAAAAAATGTCAATAAAAACTTGACGTCCGAACAAGATCAAGTGTTCGGTGCCAATCCTAAAATTGGTCTTAAAAGTGCTTCTGTCATGCTTTAACATGACACATCCTATCTCAAGACTTCAAGCGGGTCAGCCTATGGCTTCAACCTCCTATTCCGAAGGCGGAGTACTTCTCATTAGGCCAGTTTAGCAAACTAAACTCTAGCGGCTTTGAAGGAGAAATTAGGCTCCCAGGCTAGTAACCACACACTCGTGTCGAAAAGAGGAGTGATAAATAATAATAGTAAGAAAAACTTTGCAACGACTAAGAAGAAGAACACTTATTATAAAAGGGCTCATATAAATTTAAGAGCCCCCAAGTGACTTGGGTAAAAGAATTTTATGTATAATGATTGTATGTACCGAAGTACTTATATCATATTTGTGTTCATCCGAACTTTAAATGCGTCTTAACCGACCGTCGGCTTCTCCCTCTTCGGCCAAGGGCCTAAAAGTGTCATGTACTCCGCCTGTCGAGAGTACCGACGGTGTTTCCGATGACCAGGCAATCATGCCATAAGGCTGTAACAGACAAAGCGCGCTCAGGGAACTTATGCTATATTACTAACAAAGTGTAAGAAGCATCTTCGAAGAAAATAGTACCCCCACCGATACCTTTCTTCGATGCTCATTATTACTATGAGACTTGTGCAATAGATTTTTTGTACTCATGAGTTCCGTTGTGTGCCGACCATAATTGAAAACTATAAGAGCGCTAGCTTTCGGCTTCACCCAGTCTGAGGTCCGGCTCGGATGACCCGATCGTGACAATCGCAGAGGTGCTTCCTTTACTCCCTAGCCGAACAATCGGGAACGTAGGGGTAAACACAGCTTGCAAATCGCTTAAGTGAATATGGTGCATACTGTGGCGTAATACACGTACAAGGAACGAAGCCGTACAAGTATAATCATATGCAAGAGGGAAAGCTTCATGAAGGAAGCCCCCAAATGATTTGGGTATTTGAATTTATGCGTCACAAACAAAGTTTGGACAAGGAAATTTTTTACCAGCAACTTTTTTCCAAAAAAGTATAATGCTTGGTCGAACCGAACACAAGTTAAAAATTAAAGCTTTGAGCATGAAAGCGACTTAGCTGGTTAATGTGTTCGGTATTGATGACGCGGTCCGAGCTTGATGCGGGACAAGGTTCCATCCCCCAAGCCGGTCCCGAGATGGCGGAGCGGAGAGCTCGACACGCCGAAGTGGTGACATAGCACGGTCAATGCAGACTGGCAGAGTAACGCCGAAGTCCCCGGATCATTTTTCTGTGCACAAAAAAAAGTGCAAACCGGAGATAATAGTAATAATAATAATTAAAAAAATCGTTGCATAATAAATAATTTATGCAAAGTGAGTAATAAAAGAAATATGGCCTGGCGCCGAAGTCAATGTCGATGCAGGGCGTCGGCGTGATGCGGTAAAGGCGTGGTAAGACCCGAATTCACAGGTCGGTCCGAGTTCCGGATGCGGCGTTCGCCAGACTATGTATGGAAACTGACCGAACCACCATGCGACTGTTGTTAATGCGGCCACCATTTGATAGACCTGTGTACATATGATGGACAAACCAGAGTAATAATTCCTTGTGAAGAATGAACCCAAACAAGCAAAAAAAAACTAGGATTAATAGCACCTGGTTTATTTGTTGTAGTGATCCGAAGAAAGGTGATTCCCAAAATTGGGACTAGATCCGCACACCCATTGCCAGATGGGCGATAAAGCGACGGCATGGTGATGCTGGCAAAGGTTGGCTTGCCGAGGCGAAGCCCTCAGTCCAGCTAACCTGACGAAGCTGGTCAGCTGGTGATGCCGAAGTCATCGGAGTATGTTGATGAAGAGATGATGAAGCCCCCGGTCTAGCCGAGGTGTTGGAGCGGCTTGCCGAAGAGATGCTGGAGTCTACCTGTCAGCCGATGTGTCAAAACAGGTCGGCGTGTTTGATGATGATTTGTAGAAGATGCAACATGGTGATGCCGACGCAGGTCAAGACTTGTGACGCGATCGATGCTGCTTGATGCAGCTACCGCGTGGTGATGCCGGTGTGCCCGCTCCGTGTAGTCCGTGGGGCAGTGACGTTGATGATGATTTATCCTTCGTGATGACGAACTCTTGTTCAGCTTGCCGAGGTGATGATCGAAGGAGTTGAGCTCGGCTCAATAAAGCGGCGACGTGTCTAGCGCATGCCGGCAGCCATGGAGCTATATTGCCGGACTGGTTTGACACCAGCGTGATGGCGAAGATTACCTCAGAGGAGGATTAAATTTTTATGGGCGCGTGTTAAAAACAACGCAGAATATCTTAGAAGAAAATTCCTTTTAAAAAGGTTGTCAAATATCACGTTCATAAAGAAACATGAATTCGGGTTGGATCCGTATTCGCGCAGGAAACAGATCTGAAAAGTGATGCACTAATCGAAAGGTTCCCGGAGTTTGGACGATCGGATCGAGCCGAAATTTTGAGGGGTGGTAGATACAGGAATTCCGCAGCCGATAAACGGTTGGATCTTCCAAAGGACGTCCGAGATAGATGCTGGACGCCACTCTCCAAACTCGTCCAGATTCCCGTCCAGATTCGAAACGGCTCCAGTATATCATAGATTGACAGAGATTCCTCCATCGGAACTCGATGAAATTTTGCATGGTTGTTGTAGACTCAATTCCGCACAATCCCACCAAAGCAATCGTCAAAGCGATACTCGAGGAGGTGGTGGCGGCAGATACGAATTCGCTGTCCAGAAAAACATCACGGTCGCTTGAGGGCAATGTTGACGTTGAGCCCCCGAGCTTCATGGATGATTCCTCCATGATCTTGATAGAGATCGGAGTTGATGTTTGATGAAGGCCCTCGTCCGAACATGGTGATCCGAACATGGGGCGCAGTTCTTGGTGGAACTAAGGTGACCAGTCGAGCTGGTGACGAAGATGCCGAAGTCGCAGTTTATCTGCAGGCGAGCCATCGATCCTTTTGCCGATCGCACAACGGAACTCTCGATGAAAGCACCAATGTCGGTGTGAAAACCGGCGGATCTCGGATAGGGGGTCCTGAACTGTGCGTCTAGGCGGATGGTAACAGGAGGCAGGGGACACGAAGTTTTACCCAGGTTCGGGCCCTCTTGATGGAGGTAAAACCCTACGTCCTGCTCAATTAATATTGATGATATGGGTAGTACAAGAGTAGATCTACCATGAAATCAGAGAGGCTAAAACCCTATAAGCTAGCCTATGGTATGATTGTTGTATATGATCTATCGACTAGCCTGGCCTCCGTTTATATAATGCACCAAAGGCCTAGGATAACAAGAGTCCTAGCCGAATATGCCGGTTGGGAGGAGTCCTTGTCTTGATCACCAAGTCTTGTGGAATCTTCCATGTATGCGGCAGCTGTCCGAACTGGCCCATGAGTATACGGCCATGGGGGTCCTCGGCCCAATCTAACAGATCGGGAGACAATGTGGTGAGTACCCCCTAGTCCAAGACACCGTCAGGTGATGCAGCACATTAGCGTAAGTATTTCCCTCAGTTTTGAGAATCAAGGTATCAATCTAGTAGGAGGTAACACACAAGTCCCCTAGTACCCGCACAAACAAATAAGAACCTCGCAACCAACGTGATAATGGGGTTGTCAATCCCTTCACGGTCACTTACAAAGAAGATCTGATAGATATATTAAAATAAATATTTTTGGTATTTTTGTTGTATAGATTGGAAAATAAAGATTGCAAAATAGGGATAGCAAATTGATAGGAAAATAATATGATGGAAGATAGACCCAGGGGCATAGGTTTCACTAGTGGCTTCTCTCAAGATAGCAAATTCTACGGTGGGTGAACAAATTACTGCCGAGCAATTGATAAAAAAGTGCATAGTTATGAGAATATCTAGGCATGATCATGTATATAGGCATCACGTCCGCGACAAGTAGATCGAAAGATTTTGCATCTACTACTATTACTCCACACATCTTTTTGACATGATGTAGAGGGATAAACTCAAGCAATATGATATAAACACCATCCTTTTATCCTCGATGGCAACAATACAATACGTGCCTTGCTGTCCCTGCTCTCACTGGGAAAGGACACCGCATGATTGAACCCAAAGCTAAGCACTTCTCCCATTGCAAGAAAGATCAATCTAGTAGGCCAAACCAAACTGATAATTCGAAGAGACTTGCAAAGATATTTAAATCATGCATAAGAGATTTCAGAGAAGAATCAAATATTGTTCATAGATAATCTTGATCATAAACCCACAATTCATCGGATCTCGACAAACACACCGCAAAAAGAATTACATCGAATAGATCTCTAAGGGAATCGAGGATAACTTTGTATTGAGATCCAAAGAGCGAGAAGAAGCCATCTAGCTAATAACTATGGACCCGAAGGTCTGTGGTAAACTACTCACACGTCATCGGAGAGGCTATGGTGTTGATGTAGAAGCCCTCCGTGATCGATTCCCCCTCCGGCGGAGCGTCGGAAAAGGCCCCAAGATGGGATCTCATGGGTACAGAAGGTTGCGATGGTGGAAATAGGGTTTCGTGGTGCTCCTAGATGTTTTCGGGGTACATGGGCATCCCCAAGCTTAATTCCTGCTCGTCCTCGAGTAGGTAAATGATAAAAACAGAATTTTTGATGTGGAATGTTACCTGGCATAATGCTCAATGTAATTTTCTTTATTGTGGCATGAATGTTCAGGTCCTAAAGATTCAAGACAAAATTTTAATATTGACATAAAAATAATAATACTTCAAGCATACTAACAAAGCAATCATGTCTTCTCAAAATAACATGGCCAAAGAGAGTTATCCCTACAAAATCATATAGTCTGGCTATGCTCCATCTTCACCACACAAAATATTTAAATCATGCACAACCCCGATGACAAGCCAAGCAATTGTTTCATACTTTTGATGTTCTCAAACTTTTTCAATCTTCACGCAATACATGAGCGTGAGCCATGGATATAGCACTATAGGTGGAATAGAATGGTGGTCGTGGAGAAGACAAAAAGGAGAAGATAGTCTCACATCAACTAGGCATATCAACGGTATATGGAGATGCCCATCAATAGATGCCAATGTGAGTGAGTGGGGATTTCCATGCAACGGATGCACTAGAGCTATAAGTGTATGAAAGCTCAACAAAAGAAACTAAGTGGCTGTGCATCCAATTGCTTGCTCATGAAGACCTAGGGCATTTTGAGGAAGACCATCATTGGAATATACAAGCCAAGTTCTATAATGTAAAATTTCCACTAGTATACGAAAGTGACAACATAGGAGACTCTCTCTGTCATGAAGATCATGGTGCTACTTTGAAGCACAAGTGTGGTAAAAGGATAGTACCATTGGTCCTTCTATCTTTTTCTCTCATTTTTTGGGCCTTTTCTTTTTTATGGCCTTTCTCCCTTCTTTTATTTTCGTCCAGAGTCTCATCCCGACTTGTGGGGGAATCATAGTCTCCATCATCCTTTCCTCACATGGGACAATGCTCTAATAATGATGATCATCACACTTTTATTTTACTTAAAACTCGATACTTAGAACAAAATATGACTCTATGTGAATGCCTCTGGTGGTGTACCGGGATGTGCAATGACTCATGAGTGACATGTATGAAAGAATTATGAATGGTGGCTTTGCCACAAATACAATGTCAACTACATGATCATGCAAAGAAATATGACAATGATGAAGCATGTCATAATAAACGGAACGGTGGTAAGTTGCATGGAAATATATCTCGGAATGGCTATGCAAATGCCATAATAGGTAGGTATGGTGGCTGTTTTGAGGATGGTATATGGTGGGTTTATGGTACCGGCAAAAGTTGCGCGGTACTAGAGAGGCTAGCAATGGTGGAAGGGTGAGAGTGCGTATAATCCATGGACTCAACATTAGTCATAAAGAACTCACATACTTATTGCAAAAATCTATTAGTTATCAAAACAAAGTACTATGCACATGCTCCTAGGGGGATAGATTGGTAGGAAAAGACCATCGCTCATCCCCGACCGCCACTCATAAGGAAGACAATAAATAAATAAATCATGCTCCGACTTCATCACATAACGGTTCACCATACGTGCATGCTATGGGAATCACAAACTTTAGAACAAGTATTTCTCAAATTCACAACTACTCAACTAGCATGACTTTAATATCACCATCTTCATATCTCAAAACAATCATCAAGTAGCAAACTTCTCATAGTATTCAATGCACTTTTTATGATTGTTTTTGTTATACCCATCTTGGATGCCTATTATATTAGGACTAATTTTATAGCCAAAGCAAATTACCATGCTGTTATAGAGGACTCTCAAAATTATATAAGTGAAGCATGAGAGATCAATAATTTCTATAAAATAGAACCACCACCGTGCTCTTAAAAGATATAAGTGAAGCACTAGAGCAAAATTATCTAGCTCAAAAGATATAAGTGAAGCACATAGAGTATTCTAATAAATTCTGATTCATGTGTGTCTCTTCAAAAGGTGTGTACAGCAAGTATTATTGTGGTAAACTAATAATCAAAGACTCAAATCATACAAGACGCTCCAAGTAAAACACATATCATGTGGTGAATAAAAATATAGCCTCAAGTAAAGTTACCGACGGACAAAGACGAAAGAGGGGATGCCTTCCGGGGCATCCCCAAGCTTAGGATTTTGGTTGTCCTTGAATTTTACCTTGGGGTGCCTTGGGCATACCCAATCTTAAGCTCTTTCCACTCCTTGTTCCAAAATCCATCAATTCTTTACCCAAAACTTGAAAACTTCACAACACAAAACTCAACAGAAAATCTCATAAGCTCCGTTAGTATAAGAAAACAAACCACCACTTCAAGGTACTGTAATGAAATCATTATTTATTTATATTGGTGTTAAACCTACTTTATTACAACTTCTCTATGGTTCATACCCCCCGATACTAGCCATAGATTCATCAAAATAAGCAAACAACACACGAAAAACAGAATCTGTCAAAAACAGAACAGTCTGTAGTAATCTGTAGGTTTCGAATACTTATGTAATAGCAAAAATTCTGAAATAAATTGTTGGACGTGAGGAATTTGTCTATTAATCATGTTAAAAAATAATCAACCTAATCTCACTCTCCAGTAAAAAATGGCAGCAAATCTTGTGAGCATTAAAGTTTCTGTTTTTTACAACAAGATCACATAAACTTCCCCCAAGTCTTCCCAAAGGTTCTACTTGGCACAAACACTAATTAAAAGCATAAAACCACGTATAAACAGAATCTAGATGAGTTATTTATTACTAAACATAACCAAAAAGCAAGAAATGAAAAAAATTGGGTTGCCTCCCAACAAGCGCTATCGTTTAACGCCCCTAGCCAGGCATTGAGATTTAAATGATGCTAACATGAAAGACAAGAATTGAAGCACAAAGAGAGAAATATAGCATATGAAAAACACATCTAATTCTAACATACTTCCTATGCATAGGCATCTTATGGGCAAATAAATTATCAAGACAAGCAAAAACTAGCACATGCAAGAAAGAAGTGACAAACAAAATCATTCTCAACATAATGAGAGGTAATTTAGTGACACGAAAATTTCTACAACCATATTTTCCTCTCTCATAATAATTACATGTAGGATCATAATCAAATTCAACAATATAGCTATCACATAAAATTTTCTCTCCATGATCCACATGCATGCAAAGTTGACACTCTTCCAAAATAGTGGGATTAACATTAACTAAAGTAATGACCTCTCCAAACCCACTTTTATCAAAAATTTCATAAGATTGAACATTCTCCAAATATGTGGGATCTAAAAGTTGACACTCTTCCAAATCCACTTTCAATAATATTGCAAACACTATTATCAATCTCATATTCGTCATGGCACTTAAATAAATTCTCAAGATCATAAGGAGAATCACCCCAATCATTATCGTTGCACCAAGTAGTAGTCATAGCAAAACTAGCATCCCCAAGCTTGAGGATTTGCATATCATTAACACAATTGTCATTCATAAAATTTATAATAACATCATTACAATCATGCTTTTCATCAAAGGAACTATCAAGTATGGGTGCAATAGCAACGATCTCATGTTTAACATAAGGAACTATAGCAAACTCATCTTCATAAATATTGGCATCATGGCCACAAGAAGAGCAAGAATCATGTTCATCAAGGGATATTTCAATCAAATCATCAGAATCATAATTATCTACAGATTCATGCATATCACTATTTTCTTCCCAAGCAACAGTCACTCTTTCAATAAATTCTTTGACATAGACATTATGAGTATAGTTTTCATAGCAATATTTAAGTATGTCAACATTTTCAGATTCGTAGAGAGTAATATCATACTTTTCAATCAAAGAAGCAACTTCATAAGCACCCTTAAAAGCAACAAATTCTTCAATTTGTTCGATATCGTAGTAACTATAAACACCCTTTTCATAAGAAGATAAGATTTCATTATCATTAAACTCACATAGGTAGGGAAGGTGTTTTTAGGATTCTTAGAGCAACAAGTAAAATTACAAATTTCACTTCCAAGCATAACACAACAATCTGTTTATTTGATCCCATAAGAGTCTCCCTTTTTCAGACAAACGGTGACGCACAAAATGATCATGCTCATCTAAAGATTTCCCATCAACTAGGCTAGTTGGGGTTTCATCACGAGCGCATAAGGATCGAAGATGATCCAAGTAGAACACTTTAAGTGGATCCATATCAATAGATTTTTAGCAAGCAAAGATGCAAGAAAATAGAAGGCACGTGGAAACACAAACAAAGATACATACGGGAAGAAGGCGAAGAAAAGGCAAATCTTTTTGAAAATCATTTTAGAAGTGGGGGAGAGGAAAACAAGAGGCAAATGGCAAATAATGTAATGCGATGGATAAGAGTTTGTGATGGGTACTTGGTATCGACGCCAGAAATCCGCACGTTGGTGGGAGATCAAAGATTGACTTGACTTGGTGTAAACCTCCCCGGCAACGGCGCCAGAAATCCTTCTTGCTACCTCTTGAGCTTGCGTTGGTTTTCCCTTGAAGAGGAAAGGGTGATGCAGCATAGTAGCATAAGTATGTCCCTCAGTTTTGAGACCCAAGGTATCAATGGAGTAGGAGGTAACACACAAGTCCCATAGTACCTGCACAAACAAACAAGAACCTCACAACCAACGTGATAAAGGGGTTGTCTATCCCTTCACGGTCACTTACGAAAGTGAGATCTGATAGAGATAATAAGATAAATATTTTTGGTATTTTTGTTGTATACATTGGAAAATAAAGATTGCAAAATAGAAATAGCAAATTGATAGGAAATAATATGATGGAAGATAGACCCAGGGGCCATAGGTTTCACTAGTGGCTTCTCTCAAGATAGCAAATTCTATGGTGGGTGAACAAATTACTGTCGAGCAATTGATAGAAAAGCACATAGTTATGAGAATATCTAGGCATGATCATGTATATAGGCATCACGTCCGCGACAAGTAAACCAAAACGATTCTGCATCTACTACTATTACTCCACACATCGACCGCTATCCAACATGCATCTAGAGTATTAAGTTCATAAGAACAGAGTAACGCATTATGCAAGATGACATGATGTAGAGGGATAAACTCAAGCAATATGATATAAACCCCATCTTTTTATCGTCGATGGCAACAATACAATACGTGCCTTGCTGCCCCTGCTCTCACTGGGAAAGGACACCGCAAGAACCCAAAGCTAAGCACTTCTCCCATTGTAAGAAAGATCAATATTGTAGGCCAAACCAAACTGATAATTCGAAGAGACTTGCAAATATATTTAAATCATGCATAAGAGATTTCAGAGAAGAATCAAATATTGTTCATAGATAATCTTGATCATAAACCCACAATTCATCGGATCTCGACAAACACACCGCAAAAAGAATTACATCGAATAGATCTCCAAGAGAATCGAGGAGAACTTTGTATTGAGATACAAAGAGAGAGAAGAAGCCATCTAGCTAATAACTATGGACCTGAAGGTCTGTCGTAAACTACTCACATGTCATCGGAGAGGCTATGGTGTTGATGTAGAAGCCCTCCGTGATCGATTCCCCCTCCGGCGGAGCGCCGGAAAAGGCCCCAAGATGGGATCTCACGGGTACTGAAGGTTGCGGCGGTGGAAATAGGGTTTCGTGGTGCTCCTGGATGTTTTCGGGGTATATGGGTATATATAGGAGGAAGAAGTACGTCGGTGGAGCTGCGAGGGGCCCACGAGGGTGGGGGCGCGCATACCCCTGGGCGCGCCTCCCTGCCTCGTGGCCTCCTCTCTTCTTTCTTGACATAAACTCCAAGTCTCCTGGATCACGTTTGTTCCAAAAATAACTCTCCCGAAGGTTTCATTCCGTTTGGATTCCGTTTGATATTCCTTTTCTGCGAAACACTGAAATAGGCAAAAACAACAATTTGCACTGGGCCTTTGGTTAGTAGGTTAGTCCCAAAAATAATACAAAAAGGTATATTAAAGCCCATTAAACATCCAAAACAGGTAATATAATAGCATGGAACTATAAAAAATTATAGATACGTTGGAGACATATCAGACACCTCTCTGGTCAATAACCAATAGCGGAACCTGGATGCCCATATTGGCTCCTACATATTCTACGAAGATCTTTATCGGTCGAACCGCATAACAACATACGTTGTTCCCTTTGTCATCGGTATGTTACTTGCCCGAGATTTGATCGTCGGTATCCTCATACCTAGTTCAATCTTGTTACCGGTAAGTCTCTTTACTCGTTCTGTAATGCAACATCCCGTAACTAACCCATTAGTCACATTGCTTTCAAGGCTTATAGTGCATTACCGAGAGGGCCATAGATACCTCTCCGATATACGGAGTGACAAATCCTAATCTCAATCTATGCCAACTCAAAAAACACCATCGGAGACACCTGCAGAGCATCTTTATAGTCACCCAGTTACGTTGTGATGTTTGATAGCACACTAAGTGTTCCTCCGGTATTCGGGAGTTGCATAATCTCATAGTCATAGGAACATGTATAAGTTATGGAGAAAGCAATAGTAGTAAACTAAACGATCATCGTGCTAAGCTAACGGATGGGTCAAGTCAATCACATCATTCTCTAATGATGTGATCCTGTTTATCAAATGACAACTCTTTGTCCATGGCTAGGAAAATTAACCATCTTTCATTAACGAGCTAGTCAAGTAGAGGCATACTAGTGACACTCTGTTTGTCTATGTATTCACACATGTACTAAGTTTCCGGTTAGTACAATTCTAGCATGAATAATAAACATTTATCATGATATAAGGAAATATAAATAACAACTTTATTATTGCCTCTAGGGCATATTTCGTTCAGTCTCCCACTTGCACTAGAGTCAATAATCTAGATTACATTGTGATGATTCTAACACCCATGGAGTCTTGGTGCTGATCATGTTTTGCTCGTGAGAGAGGCTTAGTCAGCGGGTCTACAACATTCAGATCCATATGTATCTTGCAAATCTCTATGTCTCCCTCCTTGACTTTATCGCGGATGGAATTGAAGCATCTCTTGATGTGCTTGGTTCTCTTGTGAAATCTGGATTCCTTTGCCAAGGCAATTGCACCAGTATTGTCACAAAAGATTTTCATTGGACCCGATACACTAGGTATGGCACCTATATCGGATATGAACTCCTTCATCCAGACTCCTTCATTTGCTGTTTCCGAAGCAGCTATGTACTCCGCTTCACATGTAGATCCCGCCACGACGCACTGCTTGGAACTGCACCAACTGACAAATCCACCATTTAATAAAAATACGTATCTGGTTTGTGACTTAGAGTCATCCGGATCTGTGTCAAAGCTTGCATCGACATAACCATTTACGACGAGCTCTTTGTCACCTCCATAAATGAGAAACATATCCTTAGTCCTTTTCAGGTATTTCAGGACGTTCTTGACCGCTGTCCAGTGATCCACTGCTGGATTACTTTGGTACCTCCCTGCCAAACTAATAGCAAGGCACACATCAGGTCTGGTACACAACATTGCATACATGATAGAACCTATGGCTGAAGCATAGGGAATGCCTTTCATTTTCTCTCTATCTTCTGCAATGGTCGGGCATTGAGTATGACTCAACTTCACACCTTGTAACACATGCAAGAACCCTTTCTTTGCTTGATCCATTTTGAACTTCTTCAAAACTTTATCAAGGTATGTGCTTTATGAAAGTCCAATTAAGCGTCTTGATCTCTCTATATATCTCGATGCCCAATATATAAGCAGCTTCACCGAGGTCTTTCATTGAAAAATTCTTATTCAAATATCCTTTTAAGCTATTCAGAAATTCAGTATCATTTCCGATCAGCAATATGTCATCCACTGTTTGTGTACAAAAGTAGGGGCTCTCCTTTTTCACCCCTTAACTTGTGCACGGGCAGTCAGAGCCGCGCCCACGGCCACACTAAGCAGGGCAGGGGAGGGATGCCAAAGCAACGCCATGGCCCAAGGCGCAAAGAGAGCAAGAGCGAGAGGTGGACTCCCCCCGGAAGACCCTTGCCGGGGTGGCTTCCGCAGCCTCGGCAAGATCCTTGCCGGGGCAACTTGCCTGACGCCAGCAGAGCGCGCCACCATTGAGCCCAAGGGATTCCAACACCATGCTGGAACCAAGTCTTGGGAGGCACCTCCGTGGCGGCATGCAGATCTTTGTAGAGATCTTAGATACACAAGATTAGATGAGGACCAGAAGACGACGACCCCCAGCGAGATCCTTGCCGGGGACGACCACGACGCCATGACAAGACCCTTGCCGGGGGCCCGACAAGACCCTTGCCGAGGACACCTGTGGGGCCGCAGCCAGGCCCGCATTTGCCAAAACCTCCACCGCCGCTCCCATACAGCTGCCAGCTCGACCAGCTGAGTAGACGCCTGCGTGGCAGCGCGCGGCCTCTACACCGACTCAACAAGCACCTGCATGGTGGCATGCGGATATTCATGAAGGCTCCACCACCGCACCAGCCCAGCAGCCAGCCAACGTGGCGCAACGATGCCTCGTCAGCTTGGACGCGCGTCGGAGCCAGGCGAGGCGACGACAGTTGGGACGGGCTTCTTTGCCGTCCCTAATAAAGCGAGAGGGGCACGTCGGTAGCGCATTAAATGCGTTTGTCTAGCGATGCCATGGGATAGACTCAGCCCTTGTACACCTTTCCACCTCCTGTGTGCCACTGTGGCAACCCCTTCTGTCTATAAAAGGAGGCCCGAGGTGTCCAGGAGGGGGATACAAATCTTTTGGGCAATGTTGCACCCCATAGCTAGCTCAAGAACACAAAGATCACTCAAATACATCCACCAAAGCAGGACTAGGGTATTACGCATCTTTGCGGCCCGAACCTAGGTAAACGATCCATGTACTTCCTGTCAGACCCGCTCTTTCCACAACCCCGCGCCCGCCAACCGTAGAAGGGATCCCAATGATCCCATGGGTGTCGATTTCCCCGACATCTTTGGCGCGCTAGGTAGGGGTGCGCAGTTGTGAAAATCTGGTCTAACAGTCAGTCTAGCAGTTCTTCATTGTCTTGGCTCCCAAGAAGAAGGCGGTCACAACGATCGATTCGTCGGGAGCCGGACGGACCATACCGGTGCGGGCGAGCAGCGGGCCGGTCGCGGACAGAACCCGAGGCGCGGCCCGCGAGCACCAACACCGCTCTGGCAGCCAGAGCCCGGCGAGCGGCGTCATTCGCGCACGAGATGACGAGTCGCATGCTGCCAAATCCAAAGACGGAGCCGGGCCCCTCGCAGGCAGCGTGGGGCCCTCCAATGGCGGCACCGGGCCACCTACGGGTGGCGCGGCGACCTCTAAGTCGCCTACGCCGGCGCCCACAACGCACTCTTCTCAGGATGCGCACGACGAGCAGCACTACCATGCTGGGGAACCCGGGCGCTGCCGTGGGAAGAGTCCCGTGCATCACTCGCGGGACGGAGGAAGGCAGCATGCCCGGCGAAGTGCTGGCGAAAATGGCACACAACCGCTGGGCCGTGATAGAGCTCCTTCTAACGTGGTTAGAAGTCGAAGCCCGCCACGGTCCTTGCAGCTTTCACCACCACTCACGCCAGCAGAAGCTTTGGCGTGCGCACAACTGCTCCTCGACTTCCCTCCTACCGCGAAAAAGCTCGACGAGTGGAGAGCCACCATCCAGAGCCTCGTCGACGTCGCCAACAAAGACGAGCCACGGCCAGTGAGGCCCTTAGGCCGGCGCTCCGTCGAACCACTGCACGCCGTCGGTGGGGGGGCCAGAGGTGCTGCGACCATGGTGCATTCTCCTCCTCCACGCCAGCCGCCGCGGGTGTCGATCCATTGTGATGACGCTTGTGATAACATTTCCATCGCGTCGTCCGATCCACGGACCCACCGCGACCAGCGCCGAGTTCTTCGGGAGCGAGCCCAGGAAGACGCTCGAACCACCATCGAGAGCCGGCGCGATACGCGCCACCAGTCAGACAGGCGGGCGAGGCCCGCTATGGACCACCCAGCACCGGAGGCTCCAGCGGCCTACCTTATGAGGTGGGTTGCCCAGCCTTTACTCGTGGGCTGCGGCAGTTCCAGTGGCCGTCCCACCACACGTTCAAGCCCGATGTCGGCGAGAAGTACAACGGCAAGACCCATCCATCAGAGTTCCTCAGCATCTACACCATCGCGATGCAAGCTACTGGAGCCCGCAACGACAAGGTGCTTGCCAATTACTTCCTGCTAGCACTCAAACCCAATGTCATGTCTTGGTTGATGCACTTCCCAGCGGATTCCATTTCTTCTTGGTCGGATCTGTGTCATGAGTTCATTGGGGCCTTCACTGGAGGCCACCAAGCTCATGGCCAGACGAGTGATTTGCATATCATTCCCTAGAAGGAAGGCGAAAACCTGCGCAAGTACATACAGAGGTTCAGCCGAGTGCAATACAACATCCTGGATGTTCATCTTGCCACCGGGATCAACGCATTTCATCAGAATGTGCGTAACCGCAAGATGCGTGAAGAGCTGGCAATGAACAAGGTCAAGGACGTGACCGAACTTTACGTTCTGGCCGATAGATGCGCCCGGGCTGAAGAGGGAAGGAAGTACCCCGACGAAGACATCGGCGCGGAAACTGACTCTACCGACAAAGACACTGCCACCCCAACAAAGAAGAGTCAGTGTCGCAATAGGAAACGCAAGGGCAAGGCCGTGCTTACCGTCGAAGGGTCCAACGACACCGGCGCCACCAAGAAGGCCAAGGCAGACGACCCCGACAAGGAGATTGCCGGGTGCGCCGCTTGCTATGCCTTGACGGCTGCCAACAAGCCAGGGGGCTCTGACAAGCAGTATTGCAAGATCCACCGCACCAAGGGCCACGACCTCCAGAACTGCCGACAAGTTGAGCTGCTTGCTGAAAAGCAAAAAGCCGAGTATGAGAGGCGGGACAAGGAGAAGGGTCAGGATGGTGCCGAAGGATCTGGCAAGAAGCGTGGCGGTCAAGGAGGCTGCCGTGGCAAGGACAACCAACAAGAGAGGCCCGCTCGGGGCCGCGACAAGAAGCCGGAAGACGACGATCATGACGAGGACGACGAGTCCGGTGAGCATGAGTTCCAGAAGGCGACAGAGGCCATGTGCGTTGATGGTGGCGCCTCGCTGCATACCTCTCACCGCCAGCTCAAGCAGTGCGCGCGTGAGATCACAGCAGTAGAGCCATCGTTCGACGCTCAGAAGCCGCTGAAGTGGTCCAGCACACCCATCATCTTTGACACCGAGGACCACCCTGATCACACAACTGCGGTCGGATGTTTGCCGTTGTTGGTTTCACAAAGGATACGCAACCTCAAGGTGAACAAGATGCTGGCTGACGGCGGGGCCAGTCTGAACTTGATCTCACCCGTTGTGATCAAAAGGCTACAAATTCCTGATGGAGACCTCGAGGAGACGGGTATGTTTCAATGGGTTAACCCGGGAAGGAGTCAGCCGAAGGGAAAGGTCACGCTGCCTGTGACGTTTGGAGGCGAGCTGAACTACAGGACGGAGAGGATTGTCTTCGATGTAGCCGAGATCCCCTTGCACTACAACGGGATTATCGGCCGCCCGGCACTAGCCAAGTTCATGGCAGCATCACATTACGCCTATAACACGCTGAAGATGCCTGTGCCGATGACCATCATCACCGTTCCCTACGACAAGAAGGATGTGCTGATTTGCGCTAACCTACTCTACCGGGAAGCAGTTGCAGCAGCTGCCGCCAAGGCGCTTGCTCCTGCCGCTGAAGTCCCGGGAGGGAAGAAGAAGACCGGCATGACCTCTCGCACCCACTCCGGCAAGCGCACCTCTTCAGAGTGTTGTGCTACCATCGAGGACGTGCCAGAGAGCTCCACCGGCAAGAGCAAGAAATCCAGAGCTGCGTCACCAGAGACCAAGAAGGTGTCCGTCAAGGAGGATGGCACATGAGGGGCTTTCACCATAAGCTCCACCCTCGACAGCAAATAGGAAAGCGCGCTCGTCACTTTCCTGCGGGAGAATGTTGATGTGTTTGCATGGAAAGCATCCGACATCCCCGGCGTTCCCAGGGAAGTGATTGAGCACCATCTTGCTGTCTGTCCCCATGCGCGACCCGTCAAGCAGAAGGTCAGGAAGCAAGCTTTGGAACGGCAAGAGTTCATACAGAGGAGATCAGGAAATTGGAAGCGGCAGGCTTAGTGAGAGGAGTGCTCCATCCGTCGTGGTTGGCCAACCCGGTGGTGGTGCACAAGGTAAATGAGAAGTGGAGGATGTGTATCGACTACACATATATCAATAAGGCTTGTCCTAAGGACCCCTTCCCGTTGCCGCGCATTGACCAGATTGTCGACTCCACGGCCGGGTGTGATCTGTTATCATTCCTCGACGCCTACTCAGGCTACCACTAGATCTTCATGACAAGAGAAGACAAAGAGAAGACATCATTCATCACCCCATGTGCTACGTATTGCTTTTTACGGATGCCTTTCGGGTTGAAGAGTGCTGGCTCAACGTTTGCGAGAGCAGTCCAAATTGGTTTTGAGCCCCAGCTACATAGAAATATGGAAGCTAATATGGATGACATAGTGGTCAAAACCAAGGACAAGGCAACTCTTGTGCGAGACTTAGAAGAGACGTTTGCCAGCCTGCGCAAGATCAACCTCAAGTTGAACCCTGAGAAGTGTGTATTTGGCATTCCGTCCGGCAAACTTCTCGGGTTCTTTGTGTCACAGCGTGGGATCGAGGCAAATCCAGACAGATCAAGGCTATTGAGTAGATCGAGGCACCCAAGGGGATCAAGGATGTGCATCGGCTCACTGGCTGCGTTGTTGCCATGAGCAGATTCATCTCCAAGTCTCCTGAGCATGCCCTTCCCTTTTTCAAAATCTTGAAAAAGGCGGGCCCAATGGAGTGGACCCAGAGGCCGAGGCAGCGCTGCAGGATTTGAAGAAATACCTCTCCTCTACACCGATACTAGTTGCGCCTAAACCACAAGAGCCATTGCTTCTGTATCTGGCGGCAACGAATCAAGTGGTCAGCGCCGCGCTAGTGGCACAGAGGGAGGTCGACGAAGAGGTAGTGGCAATGGCGGGGCTGGCGGATGGCAAGCCAGAGATTCCCCCGGCAGGGCCTGGCGCCGACAAGGCAAGGCCCCCGACAGAGTCTTGATGCCGTCGGGACATGTCCCGTGCAACCAGATGAAGTGGTGCGGAGGAAGAAGATGATGCAACACTCGGTTTACTTTGTCAGCTCCCTCTTGCAGGGGGCTAGGTCAAGGTACTCCGGCATGCAGAAATTGCTCTTCGGCCTCCTTATGGCCTCGAGGAAGCTGCGTCATTACTTCCAGGCACATGAAATCACCGTCGTCACCCGCCTCCCGCTGCAATAGATACTGCATAACTCGGAAGCAACCGGGAGGACCGTGGAGTGGGCCTTGGAGATGTCAAGCTTTGGTTTGAAGTTCGAAAGTACTTCGACAATCCAGAGCAGAGTATTGGTGGAGTTCATTGCATAATGGACCTCAACGCCCGACGAAGAGATCCAGGAGACCACTCTTCCCGGCGAGGCGGCAAGTCGCACCTGGATCATGTACTTTGACGGGGCTTTCTCACTGCAAGGCGCCGGTGCTGGTGTGCTACTTGTCGCACCCACCGGAGAGCACCTCAAGTATGTAATCCAGATGCACTTCCCCAGGGAGATGTCCACAAACAACACTCCTAAATACGAGGGGTTGCTTGCCAGTCTCAGGATCGCGACGGACCTCGGGGTTAAGAAGCTCATCGTCAGGGGTGATTCATGCTACCTCTTGTGCACTGCGTTGGTTTTCCCTTAAAGAGGAAAGGGTGGTGCAGTAAAGCAGCGTAAGTATTTCCCTCAGTTTTTGAGAACCAAGCTATCAATCCAGGAGACCACGAGCGAGTCACCTCGAACCTACACAAACAAATAAGGACCTCGCAACCAACACGATAAAGGCGTTGTCAATCCGTTCACGGCCACTTGCAAGAGTGAGATCTGATAGAGATGATAAGAATAAGATAAATATTTTTGGTATTTTTATGATATAGATTGGAAGTAAAGATTTCAAAATAAAATAGATTGGAAACTTGTATGATGGAAAATAGACCCGGGGGCCATAGGTTTCACTAGTGGCTTCTCTCAAGATAGCATAAGTATTATGGTGGGTGAACAAATTACTGTCGAGCAATTGATAGAAAAGCGAATAATTATGAGAATATATAGGTATGATCATGTATATAGGCATCACGTCCGTGACAAGTAGACCGACTCCTGCCTGCATCTACTACTATTACTCGACACATCGACCGCTATCCAACATGCATCTATTAAGTTCATAAGAACAGAGTAACGCCTTAAGCAAGATGACATGATGTAGATGGATAAACTCATGTAATATGATATAAACCCCATCTTTTTATCCTCGATGGCAACAATACAATACGTGTCGTTTTCCTTTCTGTCACTGGGATCAAGCACCGCAAGATTGAACCCAAAGCTAAGCACTTCTCCCATTGCAAGAAAGATCAATCTAGTAGGCCAAACCAAACTGATAATTCGAAGAGACTTGCAAAGATAAACCAATCATACATAAAAGAATTTAGAGAAGATTCAAATATTGTTCATAGATAACCTTGATCATAAACCCAGAATTCATCGGATCTCGACAAACACACCGCAAAAGAAGATTACATCGAATAGATCTCCACGAGAATCAAGGAGAACTTTGTATTGAGATCCAAAGAGAGAGAAGAACCCATCTAGCTACTAGCTATGGACCCGAAGGTCTGAAGTAAACTACTCACACATCATTGGAGGGCCATGGAGTTGATGTAGAGGCCCTCCGTGATCAATGCCCCCTCCGACGGAGCTCCGGAAAAGGCCCCAAGATGGGATCTCTTGGGTACAGAAGGTTGCGGCGGTGGAAATAGGGTTTCATGGTGCTCCTGGATGTTTGCGGGGTATGTGAACATATATAGGAGGAAGAAGTAGGTCGGTGGAGCTACGAGGGGCCCACGAGGGGGGAGGGCGCGCCTAAGGGGGGTAGGCGCGCCCCTGCCTCGTGGCCGCCTCATTGATTGCTTGACGTCCACTCCAAGTCCTCTGGATCACGTTTGTTCCAAAAATCACGTTCTCGAAGGTTTCATTCCGTTTGGACTCCGTTTGATATTCCTTTTCTACGAAATACTGAAATAGGAAAAAGCAGCAATTTGGGCTGGGCCTCAGGTTAATAGGTTTGTCCCCAAAATAATATAGAAGTGTAAAATAAAGCCCATTAACATCCAAAACAGATAATATAATAGCATGGAAAAGTCAAAAATTATAGATACGTTGGAGACGTATCAGCATCCCCAAGCTTAATTCATGCTCGTCCTTGAGTAGGTAAATGATAAAAAATATTTTTTGATGTGGAATGCCTTCTAGAATATTCTTCAATGTATTTTTCTCTATTGTGGCATGAATGTTCATATCCGAAAGATTCAAGATAAAAGTTTATTGTTGACATAAAAATAGTAATACTCCAAGTATGCTAATTAAGCAATTATGTCTTATCAAAATACCATAGCCAAAGAAAACTTATCCCTACAAAGTCATATAGTTTGGCCATGCTTCATTTTCGTCACACAAAATGCTCTCATCATGCACAACCCCGATGACAAGCCAAGCAATTGTTTCATACTTAGCTCTTTCAAACTCTTTCAACTTTTACGCAATATATGAGCGCCAGCCATGGACATAGCACTATGGGTGGAATAGAATATGATGATTGATGTTGTGTGAGAAGACAAAAAGGGAGAAAGTCTCACATTGACGTGGATAATCAATGGGCTATGGAGATGCCCACCGATCGATGTCAATGCAAGGAGTAGGGATTGCCATGCAACGGATGCACTAGAGCTATAAATATATGAAAGTTCATCAAAGAAACTAAGTGGGTGTGCATCCAACTCGCTTGCTCACGAAGACCTAGGGCATTTGAGGAAGCCCATCATTGTAATATACAAGCCAAGTTCTATAATGAAAAATTCCCACTAGTATATGAAAGTGACAAAATAAGAGACTCTCTATCATGAAGATCATGGTGCTACTTTGAAGCACAAGTGTGGAAAACGGATAGTAACATTGTCCCTTCTCTCTTTTTCTCTCATTTATTTATTATTATTTTTCTCTTTTTTTATTTGGGCCTTCTTTTTTATTTTATTTTGGCCTCTTTTCTTTCTTTTTTCCTCCTTTTTTCATATGGAGTCTCATCCCGACTTGTGGGGGAATCATAGTCTCCATCATCCTTTCCTCACATGGGACAATGCTCTAATGATGATCATCACACTTTTATTTTCTTACAACTCAAGAATTACAACTCGATACTTAGAACAAACTATGACTCTATGTGAATGCCTCCGGCGGTGTACCGGGATTGTGATGAATCAAGAGTGACATGTATGAAAAAATTATGAACCGTGGCTTTGCCACAAATATGATGTCAACTACATGATCATGCAAAGCAATATGACAATGATGATGCGTGCCATAATAAATGGAACGGTGGAAAGTTGCATGGCAATATATCTCGAAATGGCTATGGAAATGCCATAATAGGTAGGTATGGTGGCTGTTTTGAGGAAGAAAGGAGGCTTATGTGTGATAGAGCGTATCATATCACGGGGTTTGGATGCACCGGTGAAGTTTGCACCAACTCTCAAGGTGAGAAAGGGCAATGCACGGTACCGAAGAGGCTAGCAATAGTGGAAGGGTGAGAGTGCGTATAATCCATGGACTCAACATTAGTCATAAAGAACTCACATACTTATTGCAAAAATCTACAAGTCATCAAAACCAAGCACTACGCGCATGCTCCTAGGGGGATAGATTGGTAGGAAAAGACCATCGCTCGTCCCTGACCGCCACTCATAAGGAAAGCAATTAAAGAACACCCCATGGTTCAAATTTGTCACATAACATTCACCATACGTGCTTGCTACGGGACTTGCCAACTTCAACACAAGTATTCATCAATTTCACAATTACTCAACTAGCACACTTCTAATATTACGACCTTTATATCTCAAAACCATCTATCAAGCATCCAACTTCTCTTAGCATTTAAAATTTATAACCAACGTGAATTACCATGCTGTTCTAAAGGACTCTCAAAATGATATAAGTGAAGCATGTGAGATCAATTATTTCTATAAAGTAGAACCACCGCCGTGGTCTAAAAGATATAAGCAAAGTACTAGAGCAAAAAAACTATATAGCTCAAAAGATATAAGTGAAGCACATAGAGCATTCTAATAAATTCCAATTCATGTGTGTCTCTCCCAAAAGGTGTGTACAGAAAAGGATGATTGTGGTAAACTAGAAAGCAAAGACTCAAATCAAACAAGACGCTCCAAGCAAAACACATATCATGTGGCGAATAAAAATATAGCTCCAAGTAAAGTTACCGATAGACGAAGACGAAAGAGGGGATGCCTTCCGGGGCATCCCCAAGCTTAGGATTTTTGGTCTCCTTGGATTTTACCTTGGGGTGCCTTGGGAATCCCCAAGCTTAGGCTCTTGCCACTCCTTGTTCCATAATCCATCAAATCCTTACCCAAAACATGAAAACTTCACAACACAAAACTTAAAAGAAAATCTTCGTGAGCTCCATTAGTAAAAGAAAACAAACCACCACTTAAGGTACTGTAATGAACTCATTCTTGATTTATATTGGTGTTAAACCTACTGTATTCCAACTTTTCTATGGTTCATAAACTCTATTACTAGCCATAGATTCATCAAAATAAGCAAACAACACACGAAAAACAGAATCTGTCAAAAACAGAACAGTCTGTAGTAATCTGTAGGTTTCGACCACTTCTGGAACCAAAAAAATTCTAAAATGAATTTATGGACGTGAGGAATTTATCTATTAATCATCTTCAAAAGAATTAACTAAATATGACTCTCCAATAAAAATGGCATCAATTCTCGCGAGCGCTAAAGTTTCTGTTTTTTGCAGCAGGATCAAAAAGACTTTCCCCAAGTCTTCCCAACGGTTCTACTTGGCACAAACACTAATTAAACACAAAAAACATAATCAAAACAGAGGCTAGATAAATTATTTATTGAATAACAGCAAGAAAAAAAATTGGGTTGTCTCCCAACTAGCGCTTTTCTTTAAAGCCTTATAGCTAGGCATAAGATTTCAACGATGCTCACATGAAAGAGAAGAATTGAAGCACAAAGAGAGCATCATAAAACATGTGACGAACACATATAAGTCTAACATACTTCCTATTCATAGGCATCTTATTGGCAAAGAAATTATCAAGGCAAGCAAAAACTAGCATATGCAAGGAAGCGGAAAGAAACAATAGCAATCTCAACATAACGAGAGGTAATTTAGTAACATGAAAATGTCTACAACCATATTTTCCTCTCTCATAATAATTACATGTAGGATCATAAGCAAATTCAACAATATAGCTATCACAAAACATATTCTTAACACGATCCACATGTATGCAAAGTTGACACTCTTCCAAAATAGTGGGCTTAACATTAACTAAAGTCATGACCTCTCCAAACCCACTTTTATCAAAAACTTCATAAGATTGAACATTCTCCAAATATGTGGGATCTAAAGTTGACACTCTTCCAAACCAACTTTAAATATTATTGCAAACATTATAATCAATCTCATATTCATCATGGAGCTTACATAAATTTTCAAGATCATAAGAAGTATCACCCCAATCATGATCATTGCAACAAGTAGTAGACATAGCAAAACTAGCATCCCCAAGCTTAGGGTTTCGCATATTATAAGCACAATTGACATTAATAGAATTTATACTATCATCATTGCAATCATGCTTTCTATTCAAAGATCCATCGTGAATCACTCCATAAGGTACTTCATCACAAATTTCAGATTCATGAATTTCAAGCAAAACTTCATAAAGATAATCTAGTGCACAAAACTCACTGGCAATTGGTTCATGATAATTGGATCTCTTAAAAAGATTAGCAAGCGGATGAGGATCCATAGATCTTTGGTTCTCTGTTTAGCAATAAATAAACAACTATTCCAACCAAATGAACAAACGAGCCAAGTAAGACATCAAAGCAAATGGAAAGAGGAACAGAAGAAGGGCGGATAAAACGGCAAGGGTGAAGTGGGGGAGAGGAAAACGAGAGGCAAATGGCAAATAATGTAATGCGAAGGATAAGAGTTGTGATGGGTACTTGGTATGTCTTGACTTGGCGTAGATCTCCCCGGCAACGGCGCCATAAATCCTTCTTGCTACCTCTTCAGCACTGCGTTGGTTTTCCCTTGAAGAGGAAAGGGTGGTGCAGTAAAGCACCGTAAGTATTTCCCTCAGTACTTGAGAACCAAGGTATCAATCCAGTAGGAGACCACGCGCGAGTTACCTTGTACCTACACAAACAAATAAGGACCTCGCAACCAACGCGATAAAGGGGTTGTAATTCCCTTCACGGCCACTTGCAAGAGTGAGATCTGATAGAGAGGATAATAATAAGATAAATATTTTTGGTATTTTTATGATATAGATTGAAAGTAAAGATTGTAAAAAAAATAGATTGGAAACTTGTATGATAGAAAATAGACCCGGGGCCCATAGGTTTCACTAGTGGCTCCTCTCAAGATAGCATAAGTATTACGGTGGGTGAACAAATTACTGTCGAGCAATTGATAGAAAAGCGAATAGTTATGGGAATATCTAGGTATGATCATGTATATAGGCATCACGTCCGTGACAAGTAGACCAATTCCTGCCTGCATCTACTACTATTACTCCACAAATCGACCGCTATCCAGCATGCATCTAGAGTATTAAGTTCATAAGAACAGAGTAATGCCTTAAGCAAGATGACAAGATGTAGAGGGATAAACTCATGCAATATGATATAAACCCCATCTTTTTATCCTTGATGGCAACAATACAATAAGTGTCATTTCCCTTTCTGTCACTGGGATCGAGCACCGCAAGATTAGAACCAAAGCTAAGCACTTCTCCCATTGCAAGAAAGATCAATCTAGTAGGCTAAACCAAAATGATAATTCGAAGAGACTTGCAAAGATAAACCAATTATACATAAAAGAATTCAGATAAGATTCTAATATTGTTCATAGATAACCTTGATCATAAACCCACAATTCATCGGATCTCGACAAACACACCGCAAAAGAAGATTACATAAAATAGATCTCCCAGAGAATCGAGGAGAACTTTGTATTGAGATCCAAAGAGAAAGAAGAAGCCATCTAGCTACTAGCTATTGACCCCGAAGGTCTGAAGTAAACTACTCACACATCATCGGGGGGGGGCATGGAGTTGATGTAGAGGCCCTCCGTGATCAATGCCCCCTCCGGCGGAGCTCCGGAAAAGGCCCCAAGATGGGATCTCTTGGGTACAGAAGGTTGCGGCGGTGGAAATAGGGTTTCGTGGTGCTCCTGGATGTTTGCGGGGTATGTGAACATATTGTCACACCCTCGATGCGACTATATCTCCCACGTGTCGAGGCACGACTTAGAGGCATAATCGCATTGAAGGCACATGTCGCAAGTTAGGCAATCATCACAAACATCCCAAGTAATATAATGAATAAAAGGGGAGATAACATAGTTGGCTTACACTCGCCACATCAATCAAGTACATAAATAACATTACATCATCCAAACACTCATGGCCCGACTACGGCGCCAAAATAAAAGATAACCCAACATGCGACATGGTCCCGATCACCCCCAACAGGGCACCACTACTGATCATCAGGAAAGGAAACATAGTAACGTTGAGAGTCCTCGTCGAACTCCCACTTGAGCTCGAGCGCGTCACCTGGAGCGGAATCATCAGGCCCTGCATCTGGTGTAATAGTAATCTGTGAGCCACAGGGACTCAGCAATCTCGCACCCTCGCGATCAAGACTATGTAAGCTTATAGGTAAGGCAAGGTAAAGGTAAGTGGAGCTGCAGCAAGCGACTAGCATATATGATGGCTATCCTGTTTGCAAAAGAGAGCGAGAAGAGGAGGCAAAGCGCGAGCGAGAAACTATAGAGCAACCTGCGCAAGCATTACTCCAACACCGTGTCCACTTCCCAGACTCCGCCGAGAAGAGGCCATCACGGTAACACACTCAGTTGATTCATTTTAATTAAGTTAAGGTTCAAGTTATCTACAACCGGACATTAACAAATTCCCATCTGCCCATAACCACGGGCACGACTTTCGAAAGTTCAAATCCCTGCAGGGGAGTCCCAACTTAGCCCATGACAAGCTCTCACGGTCAATGAAGGAATAGACCTCCTCCTGAGACATTCCGATCAGACTCGGTACCTCGGTTCTTCAAGACACTTCGACAGGTTAAAACTAATCCAGCAACACCGCCCGAATGTGCCGACAAATCCCGATAGGAGCTGCACATATCTCTTTCTCAGGGCACACTCAGATTGTCCTAGGTATGGGTAGGCCAGCCCAGAGTTGCCCCTGGTGGCCACCGGCAGCTGACAGGTGGACCAACACTCAGAGGAGCACTGGCCCGGGGGGGGGGGTTAAAATAAGATGACCCTCGGGCTCCGGAAACCCAAGGGAAAAGAGGCTAGGTGGAAAATGGTAACCAAGGTTGGGCATTGCTGGAAAAGCTTTAAACAAGGCGAACTATCAAGGGGTTCCCATTATAACCCAACCGCGTAAGGAACGCAAAATCCGGTAACATAACACCGATATGATGAAAACTAGGGCGGCAAGAGTGGAACATAACACTAGGAGAGAGGCCGAGCCTTCCACCCTTTACCAAGTGTATAGATGCATTAAGATAACATGGAAATATAATGATATCCCAACAAGTAAATAAAAGTTCCAACAAGGAACGGCCTCCAATCTTCACCTGCAACTAGTAACGCTATAAGAGGGGCTGAGCAAAGCGGTAACAAAGCCGATCAACGGTTTGCTAGGACATGGTGGGTTAGAGGTTTGACATGGCAATTTGGGAGGCTTGAAAACAAGTGGTAGGCATCGTAGCATTAGCATAGCAAAAGAGCGAGCAAATCTATCATATAGTAGTGATTTCGAGGGTATGGTCATCTTGCCTGCAAAGTTGTCAAAGTTGACTGGATCCTCGAAAGCAAACTCAACGGGCTCCTCGTTAGCGAACTCGTCTCCCGGCTCTACCCAAACAAGACAAACAAGCAACAAGGGCACAATCAAACACATGCAAAGCTCAAACAATATGATGCAAAGATGATATGCTATGCGGGATGCGATGCGGGATGCATATGCAAGATTTGACAAGGGATGCATGAACCTGGCCTAAACTTGGAAAACCAAGTGTGCCACTGGAAAGATGATATGAAATCGCATGAAAACGATATAAAGAACGCCGGAATCGGAGTTACGGTTTGGAAATGGCAAGCGATTCAAAAATGACACCGGTTTGCGATTTACAGCAAGTAGTCATCTAAATGCAATGAGATGAACATGCTACAACACCCAAACATGGCAAGAAAATACATGGCAGGGATGCATTCAAGATGCTTAACAAAAGTCTAGCACTGAGCTACGGCCAATTCATCCATTAACAGGTTCAAACAAGCATGGCAAAAATGCATATGGCAGACAGATCTCAGACTTAGTGAAATTAACACTTGTCTGGAATTTCAGATCAGATAGCACTCTTCGGAGCAACAAAACTACATGCTACAGGACCTGAACATGGCAAAGTAAAGCATTACATGGAGCTACTCAAAGAGCTTAACAAAAGTCCCTTAGTGACCTTGAGCCAAAAGGGATCAGAAAATACAATTGCAAGCATGTGAACATGGCAAAAACATAATCAGTTTTCAGACTTAGTGAAAACTGGCACGTGCTGAAAACAGATATCAAGTAGGCATGTTTACGAGCTCGATGCACTCACTACGGAGCAAGTCATGACAAACTAAGCATACAACCATCAAGAATACACAAAATGCAAGCTATACATGGCAAGAACAATAGCATAGCATGCATGGATCAACTACAACATCCTCGGCAAAATCGTTAACAAGTAGACAATCTGCCCAGATTCACGAAATAACAAAAGTAGAGCTCGATTGAGTCAAGCTAGGGTGCTCCATAATTGCAAACAAAGACAAGGATGGATAGAGCACTACAAGATTAACAAAACATCCTTACTGATCATCCTCAAAAGAGGCATGTATCACTAGAAACAACAAGAACATATGGCCATATGAGATAAACAGCTCAAGGACTTAGTGGAAATGCTAAGTCCCTGAAATCAGCATTACCAAGTGCCTCACTTTGCAATCTTGTGCTAGTCACCACACACATCACAAAAATACATGGGTTGCACCTCTGGAAAGATGGAAAAATCCTTAACAAAACATATGTAGAGCTCATGGGCATATCATGCACACAATAATCATGGCAAAAATGAAAAATATGCAAATGGAGCAGCAAATCTGACAATTATCTCAAGTAGCCCTCTTCTAACAGCATTCCGGGCATCAAGATGAACTCAAATGAAAATGATACAATGGAATGAAATAATCTACTCTCTGAGATGAACATTTTGATATGCTATATGCCAAAAATGGAGCTACGGATACGGAGATATAGCATGATGAACAGGAGCACATGGATTAGGGTTTCGGGCAAAAAGTCAACCGTCTCAGATCCAGATCTAGATCCAGCCGGCGCGGATCCGAGGTTCGCCGGAGGTCACCGGAGATGGTGGTGGTGGCCGGAGCTCGCCGTAGTCAGAGGAGGACGCTGGAGAGGGTGGTGGTGGCCGCGGGCGTCGGTGGGGAGGCGGGCCGTGGGGTCCGGGGTGGCCCGCACCGGTGGCCGGAGCTGCGGAGCTCGCCGGCGCCAAGGTCGGCGCCAGGGCGGCGAGGGGCGGCGCCGGGCGGGCGCGGGCGGCGCTGGAGGCGGGGAGGAGGCGCGGGGCGCGGCGGAGAGGCGGCGGCGATGTGGGGCTCCCGCGCGCCACGTGTCGGCCTTCGGTTGGGGCGGCGGGGATGTCCGGCGCGTCCAGACGTTGTCCGGCGTGCAGAGAGACGGGGAGCTAGGTTAGTGTGCGAAATGACCCGGGATTTTCGGAGGGGAGGCTATATTTATAGGTAGAGGGAGCTAGGAGAGTCCAAATGAGGTGCGGTTTTCGGCCACGCGATCGTGATCGAACGCTCTAGATGATGGAGAGGGTTTTGGTGGGTTTTGGGCCAAAATGGAGGGGTGTTGGGCTGCAACACACACGAGGCCTTTTTGGTCCCTCGGTTAACCGTTGGAGTATCAAACGAAGTCCAAATGGTACGAAACTTGACAGGCGGTCTATCGGTAGTAAACCAAGGCCGCTTGGCAAGTCTCGGTCCAATCCGGAAATGTTTAATCCCCACACACGAAAGAAATCTAGAAATGACCACCGGAGGAGAACAAAGCGTCGGAATGCAAAACGGACAACGGGGAAAATGCTCGAATGCATGAGATGAACACGTATGCAAATGCAATGCACATGATTACATGATATGAGATGCATGACAACGACAACAACACACGGAGACAAAAACCCGAACCCGAGAAAATAAAATAACTTAACGCCGGAAACGACAAGAGTTGGAGTACAAATTGGGAAAGTCATATCCGGGGTGTTACAACACTCCACCACTACGAAAGGATCTCGTCCCAAGATCTAGGACTAAAGAACGCCGGGTACTCAGAACGGAGGTGATCCTCGCGTTCCCAGGTAGCTTCACGGTCGGAATGGTGTGACCACTTGACTTTGAGGAATTTGATTGACTTATTGCGAGTCTTGCGTTCTGTCTCTTCAAGAATAGCAACTGGGTGCTCACGATATGAGAGATCTTCTTGGAGCTCAATGTCCTCAAAGTTTACGGTGTGGTCTGGAGTCTTGAAGCACTTTTGGAGCTAAGAGACATGGAACACGTCATGAACATTTGCAAAGTTTGAAGGAAGCTCGAGTTGATAGGTGAGATCGCCTCTCTTGCTGACAATCTTGAAAGGTCCGACGTATCTAGGGGCAAGCTTCCCTTTGATACCGAAGCGACGAGTGCCTTTCATAGGAGAGACACGGAGGTATACATGATCTCCGATCTCGAAGGCCAAATCACGGTTCTTACTATCATAGTAGCTCTTCTGGCGGGATTGGGCTGCTTTGAGGTTATCTCGAATGACTTTGCACATTTCCTCTGCCTCTGTGATTAAGTCATTACCCAAAAGCTGACGATCACCAGTTTCCGACCAGTTGAGAGGGGTACGGCACTTCCTGCCATATAGAATTTCAAATGGGGCCTTGCCCGAACTTGCTTGAAAACTGTTGTTGTAGGAGAATTCAGCATAAGGAAGACAATCCTCCCACTTCATGCCGAAAGAGATCACACAAGCCCTGAGCATATCTTCAAGAATCTGGTTGACACGCTCGACTTGACCGCTAGTTTGAGGATGGAAAGCTGTGCTGAAACGGATGTTGGTGCCCATGGCCTTCTGAAAAGAATCCTAAAACTTGGAGGTAAAGATGCTGCCACGGTCTGAAGAGATCACTTGTGGAATACCATGCAGAGAGACAATCCGAGAGGTATAGAGTTTCGCCAATTGAGCTGCAGTGATCGACTCTTTGATAGGCAGAAAGTGAGCCACTTTGGTGAGTTTGTCGATGACAACGAATATAGCATCATTGCCACGCTTGGACTTTGGAAACCCAGTCACGAAGTCCATTTCAATGTGGTCAAACTTCCATTCTGGAATGGCAAGAGGTTGGAGGAGACCATCTGGCCTTTGGTGTTCTGCCTTCACTCTTCTGCAGACATCACACTCATTCACGGATTGAGCAATCTCGCGCTTCATTCGAGTCCACCAATAAGCCTGCTTAAGGTCCTGATACATCTTCATACTCCCAGGGTGGATGGAGAGGAGAGAATTGTGAGCCTCATTCATGATCACTTTACAAAGTTCACCTTTGGGCACAACAATACGATCCTCGAAGAAGAGAGTGTCCTTGTCATCAAGGCGGTAGCAGTTGTACTTGGGTTGACTCTTGGCAATCCCAATCTTCACCTTTTTCACCATAGCGTCAAGAAGCTGGGCTTGGCGAATCTGGTCTTCTAAGGTAGGAGAGACTTGAAGGTTGGTGAGGAAACCTTGAGGAACAACTTGCAAATTAAGTTTGTGGAAAGCTTCACAAAGCTCGGGTTGATAAGGCTTGAGAATCAGACTGTTGCAATAAGCCTTTCTGCTCAATGCGTCAGCAATCACATTGGCCTTGCCTGGAGTATACTCGATACTCGGATTATACTCTTGAATCATTTCGACCCATCGAGTTTGCTTGAGGTTGAGATTAGGCTGAGTGAAGATATACTTGAGACTCTTATGATCAGTGCAAATGTCCACTTTTCTTCCCAATAAGAGATGTCTCCAAGTCAAAAGAGCATGCACAACTGATGCCAACTCGAGATCATGAGTGGGGTAGTTCTTCTCATTAGGCTTCAACTGGCGAGAGGTATAAGCAACAACCTTCTTCTCTTGCATCAATACTGCGCCAAGACCTTGAAGAGAGGCATCACAAAAGACCTCGTACGGCTTGGATTCATCAGGCGGAGTCAGAACTGGAGCAGTGATCAATTTCTCTTTCAAAGTGTTGAAAGCAATGTCACACTCCGGAGACCAAACGTACTTGACGTGCTTCTAGAGAAGATTAGAGAGAGGCTTCGCGATCTTAGAAAAGTTTTCAACGAATCTTCGACAATAGCTTGCGAGACCGAGGAAGCTACGGAGTTGCTTCACGTTTTGAGGAGGTTCCCAATTCACAATTGCAGACACTTTCTCAGGATTCACCGCAATGCCCTTGGCAGAGATGACACGACCAAGATAAAGAACCTCATCGAGCCAAAATTTGCACTTGGAGAACTTGGCGTAGAACTGATGTTCCCTGAGCTTATCGAGTACCAAACGCAAATGCTTGGCATGATCTTCCTTGTTCTTCGAGAAAACCAGAATGTCGTCGAGATAGACCAAAATGAAGTCATTGGTGTAGGCGTTGAAGATGAAGTTCATCATGCGAGATAACGTCGGAGGAGCGTTGACGAGGCCAAAAGACATGATAGTGTATTCATATGAACCATAACTTGTCCTGAAAGTCGTCTTGGGAATATCTTGCTCACGGATTCGAATTTGATGATAACCCATACAGAGATCAAGCTTGGAGAATACTTGGGCACCTTTGAGTTGTTCGAACAGCTCATTGATGTTAGGAAGTGGGTTTTTGTTCTTTATAGTCTTCTTGTTCAATGGACGGTAATCAACACAAAGTCGGTCCGTTCCATCCTTCTTCTTCACAAAAAGAACACCACAACCCCACGGAGAAGAACTAGGTCGGATGAGACCCATTCTCTCTTGAATATAGAGCTGCTTCTTCAGCTCCTTCAACTCTTCAGGTCCAAGCTTGTAAGGACGCTTGCACACGGGTTCCGTGCCGGGCTCAAGATCAATAACGAATTCAACTGGCCGGTGCGGAGGCATTCCTGGAAGCTCTTTTGGAAAGACGTCTTGATATTCGCAAACGACTGGAATTTGTGAGATAGCATCCAGTTCACCCTTCTCATTGAGTGAAAACAGACGGATAGTATCATCACGAGTGGCAAAGGCAATTACATCCTCAAACGAATGAGTCAATTGAATCTGCCTGGCTGCACAATCAAGCTGAGCCTTGTGCTTAGAAAGCCAATCCATTCCAAGAATAAGATCAATATCCGAGTCACCAAGAACCGTTGGAGAAGCCAGAAACTTGTAGTCACCCAAGGTGATAGTAACATCTGGAACGATGGAGTTAGCATGCATGCGCTTACCGGGAGAGACAACTGCTAATGGACTAGGCAAAACTTGCAAAACCAATTCATTCCTAGATGTAAACGGTCTCGAGATGAAACAATGTGATGCACCATTGTCAAAAAGAACTTTAGCTGGAATATCATTAACAGGAAGGTTACCCATGATGACATCTGATGAATCCTCTGCCTGACCTGCATTCATCAAGTTGACCTTGGCGTGCTTGGGGTTATGCTTGACCACAGCTGTACTTGCCGATCTGACAGGAGGAGGAGGAGGAAGACGCTTCTGGTTGAAATACTTGTTGGCATAGTGACCCTTCTATTGGCACTTGTTGCACGTGACCTCTGAAAGCGGATGGTGATACGGAGCACTTGATCTTGGAGCTTGAGACGAAGTGTTGTTCTGAAAGCCAGGGTTGGGTGGGTGGGAAGAACCACTGCCACCTTTGCTCTTCTGCTGATACGGCTGACGAAACGGAGGAGGAGGAAGCCAATACTTCCGCTGCTTGGCCACTTGAGTAGAGGAAGAAGGAGTAACATCTCTGACTCGCTTCTTGGAAGCATCACACCTCAGTTGAGCGGCCTCTTGCTTCAGTGCCATGTTGTAGAACTCATCGTACCTCAAGGGCTCAAAGAGGACAAGAGCGAGCTGAATTTCTTCTTTGAGACTACCCCTGAACTGGTATATCATGCTCTTCTCATCAGGCACGTCCTGCTTGGCAAAGCGGGCGAGCTTCTGAAACAACTTGTTGTAGTCATAGACAGACAAAGAGCCTTGCTTCAGGTTTCGGAATTCCTCACGCTTACTTTCAACCACGCTCTGAGGGATATGGTGAGCTCTGAAATCTTGACGGAATTCATCCCAGGTAATAACACGTCCACCTCTGGAATCCTTGTACTGCTGGAACCATTCTGCAGCTTGATCTTTGAGTTGGAAGGAAGCGAACTTGACGAAGTCCTCAGGCCTGACGTTACTGCACTCGAAATGCTTGCTCAGATCCACAAGCCAATCGTCAGCATCGGTTGGCTCAACACAATTGCTGAAAGTCTTTGGCCAGTTAGCAAGGAACTGCTTGAGTGTAGCAGAGTGATTCTGATTGTTGCCTTGGTTCCCTTGGTTGCCTTGATTGCGCTCTTGGAGAATTTGCATGATCAACTGTGTGTTTGCATTGGTTGCGGCCATCACAGCTTGCCATGCCTACGGAGGAGGTGGAGGTGGTGGCGGATCAGGATTCGGAGTCGTGCGCGTTGGAGGAGCCATCCTGAAGAGGTTTACATCCATTAGCACATTGATAGACAAATATTGAAGCTGAATCCAACGGAATGAAAATTGCAACATATAGTCTTCACATCTGAACAAAATGAACGAATGCATTCCTCTTGAAATGGTCACATATCCATAAATTGAGAAGCCACGTAGAATTAAGTAGAGAAAATAAATCGACAAGGTACGGATCAAGAATGAATAATCGGTAAGAAATCCCAATCTCAAACCAATATCCGTGGAAGAAGAACTAGAGCTACTAGAATTCCCACCTATGAAACTCCCGAACCTTTCCAGTTATGCAATCAGGTGTTGGGGATACAGGGGAAGCATAATATCTCACCCAAATCTAGCAAATCCTACATCCAGCTGTATCCATCCTTCAACACATAACCGAGAAAAAACTTCGGAAACCATCTACCTCAACCTTCGAAAAGCATCCGTTATACAAGTTATGGCGATACTCCCGAACTCCCGCCCCAGTACTGGGTGGCGTCGAGGTTATCTCACCAACGAACTGCATAAAAGAGATTTTCGATGTCGGCGTACTAAACTCAGGTATTCCAGAACTACAACGATAAAATTATGACAAAAACACCTCAGAGCTCAACTCCCCGGGACAGTTCCACAAAACCCCTGACAGGAGGCACCAAGACAATGTTCTCATCATAAAACCATCAGAACGACTCCAAGATACCCGCGTGATCCTAAATTTTTTTTAGTGAAATTTGAGAAGAGAAGAGTCAAAACTCTACGTCAGGATGCCTTACCAGAGCGATGAGGAGACTGGGAAGTAAAAGAATTCCTAAACTCTCCGATATATAATTCCTAAATGACTCCAAAACATTTTTCTAGACACAACTCGGCCGCTAAAAACGATCAAGCAATGGGGCTCCTAAGGTTGGGGATGGCTCTGATTACCAACTTGTCACACCCTCGATGCGACTATATCTCCCACGTGTCGAGGCACGACTTAGAGGCATAATCGCATTGAAGGCACATGTCGCAAGTTAGGCAATCATCACAAACATCCCAAGTAATATAATGAATAAAAGGGGAGATAACATAGTTGGCTTACACCCGCCACGTCAATCAAGTACATAAATAACATTACATCATCCAAACACTCATGGCCCGACTACGGCGCCAAAATAAAAGATAACCCAACATGCGACACGGTCCCGATCACCCCCAACAGGGCACCACTACTGATCATCAGGAAAGGAAACATAGTAACGTTGAGAGTCCTCGTCGAACTCCCACTTGAGCTCGAGCGCGTCACCTGGAGCGGAATCATCAGGCCCTACATCTGGTGTAATAGTAATCTGTGAGCCACAGGGACTCAGCAATCTTGCACCCTCGCGTTCAAGACTATGTAAGCTTATAGGTAAGGCAAGGTAAAGGTAAGTGGAGCTGCAGCAAGCGACTAGCATATATGATGGCTATCCTGTTTGCAAAAGAGAGCGAGAAGAGGAGGCAAAGCGCGAGCGAGAAACTAGAGAGCAACCTACGCAAGCATTACTCCAACACCATGTCCACTTCCCGGACTCCGCCGAGAAGAGGCCATCACGGTAACACACTCAGTTGATTCATTTTAGTTAAGTTAAGGTTCAAGTTATCTACAACCAGACATTAACAAATTCCCATCTTCCCATAACCACGAGCACGGCTTTCGAAAGTTCAAATCCCTGCAGGGGAGTCCCAACTTAGCCCATGACAAGCTCTCACGGTCAACGAAGGAATAGACCTCCTCCCGAGACATTCCGATCAGACTCGGTACCTCGGTTCTTCAAGACACTTCGACAGGTTAAAACTAATCCAGCAACATCGCCCGAATGTCCCGACAAATCCCGATAGGAGCTGCACATATCTCTTTCTCAGGGCACACTCAGATTGTCCTAGGTACGGGTAGGCCAGCCCAGAGTTGCCCTTGGTGGCCACCGGCAGCTGACAGGTGGACCAACACTCAGAGGAGCACTGGCCCGGGGGGGTTTAAAATAAGATAACCCTCGGGCTCCGGAAACCCAAGGGAAAAGAGGCTAGGTGGAAAATGGTAACCAAGGTTGGGCATTGCTGGAAAAGCTTTAAACAAGGCGAACTATCAAGGGGTTCCCATTATAACCCAACCGCGTAAGGAACGCAAAATCCGGGAACATAACACCGATATGACGAAAACTAGGGCGGCAAGAGTGGAACATAACACTAGGCGAGAGGCCGAGCCTTCCACCCTTTACCAAGTGTATAGATGCATTAAGATAACATGGCAATATAATGATATTCCAACAAGTAAATAAAAGTTCCAACAAGGAACGGCCTCCAATCTTCACCTGCAACTAGTAACGCTATAAGAGGGGCTAAGCAAAGCGGTAACAAAGCCAATCAACGGTTTGCTAGGACATGGTGGGTTAGAGGTTTGACATGGCAATTTGGGAGGCTTGAAAACAAGTGGTAGGCATCGTAGCATTGGCATAGCAAAAGAGCGAGCAAATCTAGCATATAGTAGTGATTTCGAGGGTATGGTCATCTTGCCTGCAAAGTTGTCAAAGTTGACTGGATCCTCGAAAGCAAACTCAACGGGCTCCTCGTTAGCGAACTCGTCTCCCGGCTCTACCCAAACAAGACAAACAAGCAACAAGGGCACAATCAACCACGTGCAAAGCTCAAACAATATGATGCAAAGATGATATGCTATGCGGGATGCGATGCGGGATGCATATGCAAGATTTGACAAGGGATGCATGAACCTGGCCTAAACTTGGAAAACCAAGTGTGCCACTGGAAAGATGAGATGAAATCACTTGAAAACGATATAAAGAACGCCGGAATCGGAGTTACGGTTTGGAAATGGCAAGCGATTCAAAAATGACACCGGTCTGCGATTTACAGCAAGTAGTCATCTAAATGCAACAAGATGAACATGCTACAGCACCCAAACATGGCAAGAAAATACATGGCAGGGATGCATTCAAGATGCTTAACAAAAGTCTAGCACCGAGCTACGGCCAATTCATCCATTAACAGGTTCAAACAAGCATGGCAAAAATGCATATGGCAGACAGATCTCAGACTTAGTGAAATTAACACTTGTCTGGAATTTCAGATCAGATAGCACTCTTCGGAGCAACAAAACTACATGCTACAGGACCTGAACATGGCAAAGTAAAGCATTACATGGAGCTACTCAAAGAGCTTAACAAAAGTCCCTTAGTGACCTTGAGCCAAAAGGGATCAGAAAATACAATTGCAAGCATGTGAACATGGCAAAAACATAATCAGTTTTCAGACTTAGTGAAAACTGGCACGTGCTGAAAACAGATATCAAGTAGGCATGTTTACGAGCTCGATGCACTCACTACGGAGCAAGTCATGACAAACTAAGCATACAACCATCAAGAATACACAAAATTCAAGCTATACATGGCAAGAACAATAGCATAGCATGCACGGATCAACTACAACATCCTCGGCAAAATCGCTAACAAGTAGACAATCTGCCCAGATTCACGAAGTAGAAAAAGTAGAGCTCGATTGACTCAAGCTAGGGTGCTCCATAATTGCAAACAAAGATGAGGATGGATAGAGCACTACAATATTAACAAAACATCCTTACTGATCATCCTCAAAAGAGGCACGGATCACTAGGAAACAACAAGAACATATGGCCATATGAGATAAACAGCTCAAGGACTTAGTGGAAATGCTAAGTCCCTGAAATCAGCATTACCAACTGCCTCACTTTGCAAGCTTGTGTTAGTCACCACACACATCACAAAAATACATGGGTTGCACCTCTGAAAAGATGGAAAAACCCTTAACAAAACATATGTAGAGCTCATGGGCATATCATGCACACAATAATCATGGCAAAAATGACAAATATGCAAATGGAGCAGCAGATCTGACAATTATCTCAAGTAGCCCTCTTCTAACAGCATTCCGGGCATCAAGATGAACTCAAATGAAAATGATCCAATGGAATGAAATGATGTACTCTCTGAGACGAACATTTTGATATGCTATATGCCAAAAATGAAGCTACGGATGCGGATATATAGCATGATGAACAGGAGCACATGGATTAGGGTTTCGGGCAAAAAGTCAACCGTCTCAGATCCAGATCTAGATCCAGCCGGCGCGGATCCGTGGTTCGCCGGAGTTACTGTTCACCGGAGGTCACCGGAGATGGTGGTGGTGGCCGGAGCTCGCCGTAGTTGGAGGAGGACGCCGGAGAGGGTGGTGGTGGCCGCGGGCGTCGGTGGGGAGGCGGGCCGCGGGCTCCGGGGCGGCGCGCACCAGTGGCCGGAGCTGCGGAGCTCGCCGGCTCCAAGGTCGGCGGTAGGGCGGCGAGGGGCGGCGCCGGGCGGGC
>NC_041384.1:592614383-592658863 GCF_002162155.2 Triticum dicoccoides | reverse complement strand
CGCGGCGGAGAGGCGGGCCGCGGGGGCCCCGAGCGGGCCGGGCAGGCCTCGGGTGGCGGCGGCGATGTGGGGCTCCCGCGCACCATGTGTCGGCCTTAGGTTGGGGCGGCGGCAATGTCCGGCGCGTCCGGACGTTGTCCAGCGCGTAGAGAGACGGGGAGCTAGGTTAGGGTGCGAAATGACCCGGGATTTTCGGAGGGGAGGCTATATTTATAGGTAGAGGGAGCTAGGAGAGTCCAAATGAGGTGCGGTTTTCGGCCACGCGATCGTGATCGAACGCTCTAGATGATGGAGAGGGTTTTGATGGGTTTTGGGCCAAAATGGAGGGGTGTTGGGCTGCAACACATACGAGGCCTTTTTGGTCCCTCGGTTAACCGTTGGAGTATCAAACGAAGTCCAAATGGTACGAAACTTGACAGGCGATCTACCGGTAGTAAACCAAGGCCTCTTGGCAAGTCTCGGTCCAATCCGGAAATGTTTAATCCCCACACACGAAAGAAATCTAGAAATGACCACCGTAGGAGAATGAAGCGCCGGAATGCAAAACGGACAACGGGGAAAATGCTCAAATGCATGAGATGAACACGTATGCAAATGCAATGCACATGATGACATGATATGAGATGCATGACAACGACAACAACACACGGAGACAAAAACCCGAACCCGAGAAAATAAAATAACTTAACGCCGGAAACGGCAAGAGTTGGAGTACAAATTGGGAAAGTCATATCCGGGGTGTTACACATCTATAGGAGGAAGAAGCAGGTCGGTGGAGCTACAAGGGGCCCACGAGGGGGAGGGCGCGCCCAGGGGGTAGGCACCCCCTGCCTCATGGCCGCCTCATTGATTGCTTGACGTCCACTCCAAGTCCTCTGGATCACGTTTGTTCCAAAAATCACATTCCCGAAGGTTTCATTCCGTTTGGACTCCGTTTGATATTCCTTTTCTACGAAACAGTGAAATAGGCAAAAACAACAATTTGGGCTGGGCCTCCGGTTAATAGGTTAGTCCCAAAAATAATATAAAAGTGTAAAATAATGCCCATTAACATCCAAAACAGATAATATAATAGCATGGAACAATCAAAAATTATAGATACGTTGGAGACGTATCAATTCACAACTTGTCGCCAGGCAAGTCTACAAAGATTATCAGAGCCCGTTGATGGAGGCCTATGTAGATGAGGTGAGGAAGCTGGAGGAGCGCTTTGATGGTATACAAGCGGAGCACGTTCCTCGGGCGGAGAACGACATCGCCGACTACCTGTCGAAGTGCGCTGCCTTCAAATTACCTATGGAACCAGGTACTTTTGTGCTTCGGTTAACTCAACCATCCGTTGAACCATCAATAGAGCAGAACAAGGGGAGGAAATCAGGCCCCGGCAAGTACTTTCCCGCCGAGCCCCCTGGGGCCGCCGACAAGGATGTTGCCTTGGATACTGAGCCTGCCAGGGGGCAGCTGACTCCGGCAAAGCGTCAAGCTCTAGCCGTAGAGACGGCCGCTCCCATGGCAGAGGAAATGCCTTTGGTCCTTGCCGTCGAGCCCCAGGCTCCGGCATGGGCCCAGCATACCGTCCGATTCCTCCAAACAGGGGAGCTTCCTGAGGAGCAGGAAGAAGCGGAGAAAGTAGCCTGTTGGTCTGTTATGTATCAGTTCGTCGATGACGTCCTATACAGGAAAAGGCCGAACGGTGTGAAATTGAAGTGCATTCCCCGGGAGGAAGGACTGGAGCTGTTGGCAGAGATACACGAAGGCATATGTGGCTCCCACATAGGGTCGAGGGCACTTTCCGGCAAGGCATTCCGGCAAGGTTTCTTCTGGCCCACAGCCCTGCAGGATGCAACGACACTAGTAACCAAGTGTGAAGCGTGTCAGTTCCATTCGAAGAAGCTTCATCAACCAGCTCAAGCCCTTCAAACAATTCCTCTCTCCTGGCCATTCTCGGTCTGGGGGCTCGACATACTGGGCTCTTTCCCCCACGCTGTCGGGGGCTTTGAGTACTTTTACATTGCAATTGACAAGTTTAGAAAGTGGCCGGAGGTGAAGGCAGTGAGAAAGGTGACAGCACAGTCAACTGCCGTTTTGGTGTGCCCAACAGGGTCATCACCGACAATGGCACATAGTTCACAAGCCACACCTTCATGCAGTACATCCAAGACCTCGGCAGCAAGGTCTGTTTCGCTTCCATGGCACACCCACGGAGCAACGGCCAAGCGGAGAGGGAAAATGCTGAAGTACCGCGAGGCCTGAGAACAAAGACTTTTGACAAGCTGCACAAGAGCGGAAGGCGCTGGATTGATGAGTCGCTGGTGGTTCTTTGGTCGATCAGAACAATGCCAAATCGAGCCACTGGCCAGACACCCTTTGCCCTGGTATACGGGGCAGAAGCATTTCTCCCCATGAAACTCACATACGGGTCACCTCGAGTGCTCGCTTGTGACGAGCTTGAGCAAGAGCAATTGCGGCAAGATGACGCAATGCTCCTTGAGGAAGATCTTCTGCGGGCGGCTGTGAGAGCAGCACGCTACCAGCAAGCCTTATGCCGCTACCATAGCCGCATGGTTCATGCCCGAAGCTTTGAGGAAGGCGACCTTGTTCTTCGGCGCGTTCAATCGGCCAAGAATTCCAACAAGTTGATGCCGAAGTGGGAAGGCCCTTATCGAGTAATACGAGTCACCAGGCCCGATGCAGTCCACCTGGAGACCGAAGATGCTGTTCCAGTGAGTAACTCCTGGAACATTGAACGTCTTCGCAAGTTTTACCCATAAGGCGCGGTTGCCGCCCCCCCCGGCAAACCACCTTTTGTACAAGCCTTGCCGGCAAGGCATGTAACCCTTTGTACAAAGCCAGGCGCAGACCCTGAGCATAAATAAATGAAGCGCCGGCGCCCTAAGTTTTAGCATGCATGCTAGGTTAAGTCTCTCCCTCGGTTAGGGTTTATAGTGCTTAGCAGCGACTAACCCCTAGCATAGAGGTCGTGTGTGCGTTCCTCTGTTCCTTTCCATCCTCTTTGGTTCGCAGGGTACCTGGATGTTTCCGCTGAGCTGTTTGGAAGAAAGAGAACGAGCCAGCGCTCCATCCTCGACAAGCCAAGGTTGTCGGGGGCTGCAAACACAAGAATCCAACCACGGCAAGCCAAGGCAGCCGGGGGCTGCAGATTCAGATAAGTCTTTCATCCTCTGTTGTGCATTTCCGTATGAAGATTGGGGCGTATGAAACCTCGTTTTGCTCCTTGAACACCGTGCTCCCCTTTTTTCCTGTACCCAAGTCCCTGGGTCAGAATCGGGTCGTAGCTGCGGCGACGAGGAAATGAACGAGGGGCCTAACTCTACTTCGCCCTGCCTCCACCAAGAGTGCGAGGATGGTCGGCTGAAGCAAGAGGACGGCAAGGCCTGTTGCCGGGCGTTAGTGTTTATCTTAAAACAACAAGGATTAATTCCTTGGCATGGGCCTCGGTCACGCACAAAGAACCCGACAGGCACCCCTTTTTGTTAAAAACGTCCCATACAGGTACAGTTCATACGGGATGAAAAACATGAGGAAGGGGATTACAAATTTTAGATCTAACAAGTGCCCGCGGGCTTACAAACTAAAAAGAGATAAGATGCCCATAATCCCTTTCTTGTCCCTCTCCCTAGAAGGTGGAACAAGATAGCAGGAGGGCAAAAAGAGCGCATAGGCGAGGTGCGAGGAGAAGAAGACACCAAGAGAACGTGCCGGTGCCGGGAGGGGAGCTGGAAGATGAGGCAGCGGGCCAACAATACGCGACGAAGGCGTCGGTGCCCGCGTACTCCGACTTGACGGCTGCCACCCGCCATCTTCGCCTTCTCCAACCCTCTTACGCCAGCCGCCCAAGGAGGCGACGGGGGACGCGCCGATGGAGAGCTTGACGAGGAAGGCCCTCGGCAGGCCGCACGACATAGGGAGGGGCGACGCGTTCAGTCGGAGACGAGGTCGACGTGACCTCGCTCGATGCTCTTGTCATCACCGTCGCTACCCTCCTTATCACTCCCGCTTGAAGAGGAGTCTTCATTGTCAGAAGAGCTCTCCACGTACCACTTCAGGCGAGTTCCAAGATCTCCAAAGACCTTGACGGAGAGCACGCCGCCCTCCATTAACTTGAAGTAGAGGACAAGCCCCGCTGTCAGGCTGTGGACACGAGCGAACGTCTTCCATCCGCGACGGAGGTACATGACGTGAGGAGCGGGGAAGTCGACGTCGACCCGCGTGCCGCCGTTCCCACAGCCCCTCATGTGCAACCTGAGGGTCTGGGGTGGATCGAGCTCCATCTCCCGAGCAAATGGGGTAGGGAGACGGAGGCGGCAACGCTGTGGCCAGCGCAGCCTGATACGTCTCCGTCGTATCTAATTTTCCAAACACTTTTGCCCTTGTTTTGGGCTCTAACTTGTATGATTTGAATGGAACTAACCCGGACAGACGCTGTTTTCAGCAGAATTGCCATGGTGTTGTTTTATGTGCAGAAAACAAATATTCTCGGAATGACCTGAAACTCCATGGAACATCTTAGAAAAATAATAAAAAATCCTTGCCAAAGATGAAGACCAGGGGGCCCACACCCTGTCCACGAGGGTGGGGGGCCCGCCCCCTACCTCGTGGGCCCCCTGGATGCCCTCCGACGCCAACTCCAACTCTATATATTTGCTTTCGGAGAGAAAAAAAACCAGGGAGAAGAAATCATCGCGTTTTACGATACGGAGCCGCCGCCGAGACCTAAAACCTCTTGGGAGGGCAGATCTGGAGTCCGTTCGGGGCTCCGGAGAGGGGGATTCGTCACCGTCGTCATCATCAACCATCCTCCATCACCAATTTCATGATGCTCACCGCCGTGCGTGAGTAATTCCATCGTAGGCTTGCTGGACGGTGATGGGTTGGATGAGATTTATCATGTAATCGAGTTAGTTTTGTTAGGGTTTGATCCCTAGTATCCACTATGTTCTGAGATTGATGTTGCTATGACTTTGCTATGCTTAATGCTTATCACTATGGCCCGAGTGCCATGATTTCAGGTCTGAATCTATTATGTTTTCATGAATATATATGAGTTCTTGATCCTATCTTGCAAGTCTATAGTCACCTACTATGTGTTATGATCCGGCAACCCCGAAGTGACAATAATCGGGACCACTCCCGGTGATGACCATAGTTTGAGGAGTTCATGTATTCACTATGTGCTAATGCTTTGTTCCGGTTCTCTATTAAAAGGAGGCCTTAATATCCCTTAGTTTCCAATAGGACCCCGCTACCACGGGAGGGTAGGACAAAATATGTCATGCAAGTTCTTTTCCATAAGCACGTATGACTATATACGGAATACATGCCTACATTACATTGATGAATTGGAGCTAGTTTTGTGTCACCCTATGTTATGAATGTTACATGATGAACCGCATCCGACATAATTATCCATCACTGATCCGGTGCCTACGAGTTTTCCATATACTGGTTTACGCTTATTTACTTTCCAGTTGCTACTGTTACAATCACTACAAAATACCAAAAACATTACTTTTGTTGTCTTTACTTTTGTTGCCGATACCACCACTATCATATTACTTTGCTACTAAACACTTTGCTGCAGATACTAAGTTTCCAGGTGTGGTTGAATTGACAACTCAGCTGCTAATACTTGAGAATATTCTTTGGCTCCCCTTGTGTCGAATCAATAAATTTGGGTTGAATACTCTACCCTCGAAAGCTGTTGCGATCCCCTATACTTGTGGGTTATCAAGACAAATTTCTGGCGCTGTTGCCGGGGAGCATAACTCTATTCTTTGAGTCACTTGGGATTTATATCTGCTGTACACTATGAAGAACTTGAGAGATCCAAAAACCAAGATCTATCCCTCAACTACGAGGGGAGGTAAGGAACTGCCATCTAGCTCTGTACTTGATTCACCTTCTGTTATGAGTAAGTTTGCGACACCTACACCTGCTTCTGCTATTCGTTCTAATATGTCGCCTGTTATTGATGCCACTTTTGCTATGCATGATACTTATGATGAAACTGCTTCTATGCCTGATACTACTATGCCCCTTGGTGAATTTCTTGATGAACAAATTGCTAGGGCTAGAGAAAAAGAAATTATTGAATCTGAATACGATGATGATAGTGATGATGAAAATATGCCTGTTATTCCTGAGGGCTATATTTTTGATATGGAATCTTCTGCCGCTATTAAAGCTTGCAGGGATAGATATGAGCTTAAGAGGTTATTAGTTAAATGGAACAAAGAATCACTTAGAGATAAAATGAAACCCGACCCTGCTTTCGCTACTTCACCTATATGTGTTCCTGATAAGGATTATGAATTCTCTGTTGATCCCGATATAATTACTTTGGTTGAATCTGATCCGTTTTGTGGCTATGAATCTGAAATTGTTGTGGCACATCTTACTAAGTTAAATGATATAGCTGCCTTGCTCACTAATGATGAGAGATCGCGTTACTTCTATATACTCAAAATATTTCCATTCTCATTAAAGGGTGATGCTAAGATATGGTTTAATTCTCTTGATCCTGGTTGTGTGCGTAGTCCCCAGGATATGATTTATTACTTCTCTGCTAAATATTTCCCTGCTCATAAGAAACAAGCTGCTTTGAGGGAAATATACAACTTCATGCAAATTAAAGAAGAGAGTCTCCCACAAGCTTGGGGGAGGCTTCTCAAGTTACTTAATGCTTTGCCTGATCATCCTCTTAAGAAACCAGAAATACTTGATATCTTTTATAATGGACTAACCGATGCTTCCAGAGATTACCTGGATAGTTGTGCTGGTTCTCTTTTCAGGGAAAGAACACCGGATGAAGCTGAAATTCTATTGAATAATATGTTGACAAATGAAAATAATTGGGCACCTCCTGAGCCACCTCCTACTCCAATTACTGAGCCTATTCTTAAACCAACTCCGAAGAAGAGAGGTGTTCTATTCCTCAGCCCCGAAGATATGCAAGAGGCAAAGAAATCTATGAAAGAGAAAGGTATTAAAGCTGAAGACGTTAAGAATTTACCTCCTATTGAAGAAATACATGGTCTTAATATACCGCCTGTTGAAGAAACATATGATCTCAATTCTTTATTTACTGAAGAACCTCCTGATCTCGATATCCCGACACAGGTAGTAAAGGTAAATTCTCTCTATAGATATGATAAAGCTAAAGCCCATCCTACAAAAATTGCTAGTCAGTGCTTGGATGAGTTTGATAACTTTATGTTTAAGCAAGATGACTTCAATGCTTATTTTGGTAGACAACTAAAATAAAATGCTTATATGATTAGACGCTTGGGTGATTATATGGCTAATATTAAAGGTGAACTTAAACTTGGTAGCAAACATGCTTCTATGGTTACCACTCAAGTAGAACAAGTACTTAAGGCTCAAAAAGAACTGCCTGATGAAATGAATAGTAAGAAAAATGATTATGCTGTTAGAGTGGCTACTAGAACTGGTAGAATGACTCATGAACCTTTGCATCCTGAAGGCCACCCTAAGAGAATCGAGCAATATTCGCAAAGAAATAATATTGATGTTCCTAATTCTTCTAAAAAGAAGAAGAAGAAAAATGATAGAACTGTGCAAACTTCTAGTGAACCTATTGCTGAACCACCTGATAATCCAAATGATATCTCTATGTCTAATGCTGAAACACAATCTGGTAATGAACATGAACCTAATGAAACTGTTAATGATGATGTTCATGATGATGCTCAACCTAGTAATGACAATGATGTAGAAACTGAACCTGCTGTTGATCTTGATAACCCACAATCAAAGAATCAACGTTATGATAAAAGAGACTTTTTTGCTAGGAAACATGGTAAAGAAAGGGAACCTTGGGTTCAGAAACCCATGCCTTTTCCTCCAAAACCGTCCAAGAAAAAGGATGATGAGGATTTTGAGCGCTTTGCTGAAATGATTAGGCCTATCTTTTTGCGTATGCGATTAACTGATGTGCTCAAAACAAATCCTTATGCTAAATATATGAAGGATATCATTACTGATAAAAGAAAGATACCGGAAGCTGAGATTTCCACCATGCTTGCTAATTATACTTTTAAGGGTGGAATACCAAAGAAACTTGGAGATCCGGGAGTACCTACTATACCTTGCTCCATTAAAAGAAATTATATTAAAACTGCTTTATGTGATCTTGGAGCCGGTGTTAGTGTTATGCCTCTCTCTTTATATCGTAGACTTGACTTGAATAAGCTGACACCTACTGAAATATCTTTGCAAATGGCTGATAAATCAACTGCTATACCTGTCGGTATCTGTGAGGATGTGCCTGTTGTGGTTGCAAACGTTACTATTTTAACGGACTTTGTTATACTTGATATTCCCGAGGATGATAGTATGTCTATTATTCTTGGGAGACCTTTTCTTAATACTGCAGGGGCTGTTATTGATTGCAACAAAGGCAATGTCACTTTTCATGTTAATGGTAATGAGCATACGGTACACTTTCCGAGGAAACAACCTCAAGTTCATAGTATCAACTCCATTGGAAAAATTCCATCGATTATAACTGGAGGTTTTGAATTTCCTCTTCCTACTGTCAAAAAGAAATATGATATACTTATTATAGGGGATGTGCATATCCCCGTTGAGGTAACTTAGTGTTATTCGAAAGTTCTCCGGTTTCATGATTATCGGAATGAGTTTGTTAACAAGACTTGATCAACCTTGTTAGTGGATTCTTTTTGATGAGCATGAGATGGATGAAACTAGAAGCACAACCTTCTGTACCCTCTCTATATTTTCTGTTAATTAGTAGAAATAAAGTAAAAATAGTATTTTTCTGTCTGTTTCCTGACTTATCCGTGCAATATAAAAATATCCTGAAAATAAAAGTCCTCAGAATGACATGCCAATTTAATATGATTTTTTCGGGAATATTTGAGGATTTACTGTGCAAAAATTACCGCAGGAGGAGCTGTCACCTGGCCACGAGGGTGGTGGGCGCGCCCCCCCTTAGGGCGCGCCCCCTGCCTCATGGGCCCACAGTGTCCCTCCTCCACTTATCCCAACACCCATCTTCTTCCTCCGTCTCACACAAACCCGAAAAACCAACTCAAGCACGAGTTCCAGCCACTTTTGCTGTGATTTTTGATCTCCTTGCTCAAAGCACCTCTCGCAAAACTGCTTGGGGAGATTGTTCCTTGGTATGTGACTCCTCCATTGGTCCAATTAGTTTTTGTTCTAGTGCTTTATTCTTTGCAAATTTGTGCTGCATAGGTGACCATGTTCTTGAGCTTGCATGTCAAATTTATATGGTTCCAAGTAGTTCTAATGCTTGATATAGGCTCTAGGCACTTGTAGGAGTAGTTGCTATCAATATTATTGAAGTTGGTTTACTTTTGTTTGAAGTTACTAAAAATTTCAGAAATTTTCAGAGAAAAACAATATGCTTAGGAAGATGTTCCAAGGTGGTTCCTCTAAGAAGCGAGGACCCAGGATTGCTATGCGTGATGCTGACGAGGATCCACCAAGAGACGCTCCAGTACGGCCTTGCGAATGGCCGTCGAAAAATTTTGTGGACCGTGCGGGAATTAAAGAAGAATTCAAAGCATATTTGCGCAATGCCGGTCTTGAGGATTTTGAGGCTAACAAGTGCCCCCAGTATCATGATCTCACAAGTTCCTTTGTGAGGAGGTTTGAGTATTCATCTTCGCGTAATTCTCCTTCAGTCTTGTTTGATCTCTATGACAAATCTTATACCATGGACTTAGAGGATTTCACTTCTGCTTGCAAACTTCCATCATGGGGTAGTGTTAGGGATCCCCCTAAATCTGAATTTAGAAACTTTCTTGCTAGTATAACTGTGGGGGAATCTAGAGATATAACGCAGGCTACCATAGGGAGCATTCACTTTCCTGCTATACATTATTTTGCTCTCTTCATCGGTAGATGCATAAATGCTAAGGATGAAGCATGTCACATGTGTGTCCCTGATCTTAGCATTCTTAGGAGTGCTGTCTTAGGAGACCAATCTTACCATATGGGAGCCATTGTAGCTCGTAGGTTGCATCATAATAGACATAATGGAGATTTCTTTGGAGGAATTTATGCAACCCGCTTAGCTCATTTTCTTGACATAGACATTCGTGAGGGTGATACAGAGTTGCCTCCTGCATATTTAGATTATGACTCTATGGCTTCGCACCAGTTTGTCGAGAGGCCTGAATCACCTCTCTTATATCGTTTAATTTTTGATAAACGACGTGTTTTTCGTATTACTCTCCCTGCTCCTGCCTTCTTTGATTCACAGACAAAAAGAAGATATGTTATTACCACAGAGGAGGCAGAAGAGTACGAGAGGAGAGCGGAGGCAGCTCGACTCCATGCTGCAGCTCAGCAGGCGATAACTGCTGCACATCAGTATGATCCCAACTATAGTTCGTCGCAGTACGACCCCAACAACTATTATTATGGATATCAGCCATGCCAGCCGTGGCCATAGACCAACTTAGGCCAAAATCCTAAGCTTGGGGGAGTATGTATTTCTCACTGACATTACATTTATGTTTACACACACTCATTGCTAGATGTCGGTGCTCATACTTTTTCACTATAATATCCATGCAAGTTTATTTTCTTTTTCCTGCTTTCTTCTTGTGTGTTTGTTAAACCTTAAGAAAAACCAAAAAATATTAGTAGTAGTTTATTTTTCTGCTGTAGTAGTAATAATTAAAAAGAAAACCCCAAAATATTTCCCGTTCTTCTTCTGCTTGTTGGGAGCTTTCCCGTGTAAATAGTTTTATTTCTTTTATTTTCTTTGGGGGTCAGTAGGAGAAGACCATAATTAAATTGTTGAAGTGGCTCTTATATGCATTATTGTTGATTTAACCAAGAGCCCATATTGCCTTGTCTTCTCCTGTTTATTGAATGCTCGCAGATTCCAGCTTAGTCCAATGCACGTACACTCTTATTATTATTCACACCGTTCGGTCGTGCAAGTGAAAGGCAATTATGATGATATATGATGGAATGACTGAGATGAGAAAAGCTGGTATGAACTCGACCTCTTTTGTTTTTGTAAATATGATGAGTCCCTCATTCTTGATTCAGCTTATTATGAATAAACATGTTTGCAATGACAACTAGAGATCGTAGTTGCTTGTGCCATGCTTGATTAGCTATGAGTTATAATGATTTACCTTGTGTGCCAACATGCTATTGAGATGGTTATGATGTGGTATGATGGGGTGGTATCCTCCTTTGAATGATTTAAGTGACTTGACTTGGCACATGTTCACACATGTAGTTGAAGCAAAATCAACATAGCCTTCACGATATTTATGTTCATGGTGGATTATATCCTACTCATGCTTGCATCCAATGTTTATTAATTTTAATGTATGTACATGGCTGTTGTCGCTCTCTAGTTGGTCGCTTCCCAGTCTTTTGCTAGCCTTCACTTGTACTAAGCGGGAATACTGCTTGTGCATCCAATCCCTTAAACCCCAAAGTTATTCCAGATGAGTCCACTATACCTTCCTATATGTGGTATCTACCTGTCGTTCCAAGTAAATTTGTATGTGCCAAACTCTAAACCTTCAAATAAACATTCTATTTTGTATGCTCGAATAGCTCATGTATCAACCAAGGATGTCCTTATCTTTCGTGTTAGGCGGGTTATTCTCAAGAGGAGTGGACTCCGCTCCTCACTCACGAGAAAATGGCTGGTCACCGGGATGCCCAGTCCCATGCTTTATGCAAACTAAATCAAAATTAATTGCAAACAAAACTCCCTCTGGGACCTGATGTATGTTGGAGGCACTCGTTGTTTCGAGCAAGCCATGGATTGATGCTTGTTGGTGGAGTTGGGAGTATAAACTTCACCATTCTGGTTGGGAACCGCCTATAATGTGTTTAGCATGGAAGATATCGCCATCTCTTAGTTTTTACGTTGACAATGAAAGTATACCGCTCAAAATACAATCTATCTCTATTACAAAACTGAGCTCTGGCACCTCTACAAATCCTTGCTTCCCTCTGCGAAGGGCCTATCCATTTACTTTTATGCTGAGTCATCACCCTCTTATAAAAAAGCACTACCTGGAGAGCACAACTGTCATTTGCATTCATCACTATTAATTTATATTGGGTATGACTATGATTGGATCTCTTTTACCATGAATTACAATGTCTAGTCAGTCCTTGATCTTTAAAGGTGCTCTGCATTTATGTTTTGCGGTCTCAGAAAGGGCTAGCGAGATACCATCTTGTTATATCATATTATGATTGTTTTGAGAAAGTGTTGTCATCTGAGATTTATTATTATGGCTTGCTAGTTGATTATGCTATTGATATGAGTAATTATGAGACCTGAGAATTATAGCAAATGTGGTTAGTTATGATCTATGCTGAAAACTTGAATGCTGGCTTGACATAGTTACAACAACAAGAGCAAACAGAGTTTGTAAAAGTTTTTCTTTCTTTCTTTCAGTTTGTCAACTGAATTGCTTGAGGACAAGCAAGGGTTTAAGCTTGGGGGAGTTGATACGTCTCCGTCATATCTACTTTTCCAAACACTTTTGCCCTTGTTTTGGACTCTAACTTGTATGATTTGAATGGAACTAACCCGGACTGACGCTGTTTTCAACAGAATTTCCATGGTGTTGTTTTATGTGCAGAAAACAAAAAATTCTCGGAATGACCTGAAACTCCACGGAACATCTTAGAAAAAATAATAAAAAATCCTCGCCAAATATGAAGACCAGGGGGGCCACACCCTGTCCACGAGGGTGGGGGGCGCGCCCCCCCTAGGGCGCGCCCCTACCTCGTGGGCCCCCTGGATGCCCTCCGACGCCAACTCCAACTCTATATATTTTCTTTCGGAGAGAAAAAAATCAGGGAGACGAAATCATCACGTTTTACGATATGGAGCCGCCGCCAAGCCCTAAAACCTCTCGGGAGGGCTGATCTGGAGTCCATTCGGGGCTCCGGAGAGGGGGATTCGTCGCCGTCGTCATCATCAACCATCCTCCATCACCAATTTCATGATGCTCACCACCGTGCGTGAGTAATTCCATCGTAGGCTTGCTGGACGGTGATGGGTTGGATGAGATTTATCATGTAATCGAGTTGGTTTTGTTAGGGTTTGATCCCTAGTATCCACTATGTTCTGAGATTGATGTTGCTATGACTTTGCTATGCTTAATGCTTGTCACTAGGGACCGAGTGCCATGATTTCAGATCTGAACCTATTATGTTTTCATGAATATATATGAGTTCTTGATCCTATCTTGCAAGTCTATAGTCACCTACAATGTGTTATGATCCGACAACCCCGAAGTGACAATAATCGGGACCACTCCCGGTGATGACCATAGTTTGAGGAGTTCATGTATTCACTATGTGCTAATGCTTTGTTCCGGTTCTCTATTAAAAGGAGGCCTTAATATCCCTTAGTTTCCAATAGGACCCCGCTGCCACGGGAGGGTAGGACAAAAGATGTCATGCAAGTTCTATTCCATAAGCACGTATGACTATATACGGAATACATGCCTACATTACATTGATGAATTGGAGCTAGTTTTGTGTCACCCTATGTTATGACTGTTACATGATGAACCGCATCCGGCATAATTATCCATCACTGATCCGGTGCCTACGAGTTTTCCATATACTGGTTTACGCTTATTTACTTTCCCGCTGCTACTGTTACAATCACTACAAAATACCAAAAACATTACTTTTGTTGTCTTTACTTTTGTTGCCGCTACCACCACTATCATATTACTTTGCTACTAAACACTTTGCTGCAGATACTAAGTTTCCAGGTGTGGTTGAATTGACAACTCAGCTGCTAATACTTGAGAATATTCTTTGGCTCCCCTTGTGTCGAATCAATAAATTTGGGTTGAATACTCTACCCTTGAAAGCTATTGCGATCCCCTATACTTGTGGGTTATCACAGCCTGATGAAGAACTCGCGGGGCTAGTCCCCAACGTGGCCCTCCATCAGGGGAGGCATCGCTGGCGGAGGTAGGGCCGGTGCGCCGCCCCGCCCCCTCTCCCCCGAGCGCCACGACGACCTCGGCCTCCCCTCCCCCTTCCTCTTGTGGCCGGCTCCGCCGCCACGAGCTCTTGGGAAGGAGGGACGCGCTGTCGAGCAGCAACCCTCGCCGCCATCGTTGAATGGCCGGCGCCTCCTCTCGCCATGGAAGATGGAAGAAAGGAGCCGAAGTGAATGGAGACGGATGATGAAAGGATGTGTGATGCCATCCCCTCCCCCTTCTTAAAAGGGGCGGGGTGATACGTCCATTTTGCATCATGCTATTATATCGATATTTATCACATTATTGGTACACATTATGTTGAAATACTTATGCCTATTCTCTCTTATTTTACAAGGTTTACATAAAGAGGGAGAATGCCGGTAGCTGGGATTCTGGGCTGGAAAAGGAGCAAATATTAGAGACCTATTCTGCACAGCTCCAAAAGTCCTGAAATTTCACAAAAGACATTTTTAGAATATATAAAAAATACTGAGCGCAAGAATTTCACCAGGGGGCCACACCCTGCCCACAAGGGTGGGGGCGCGCCCGCCCCCTACCTCGTGGGCCCCCCGGTGGCCCTCCGATGGCCATTTTCTGCTATATGGAGTCTTTCGATCAGGAAAAAATCACAAGCCATCTTTCCGGACGAGACTCCGCCGCCACGAGGTGGAACCTTGGCAGAACCAATCTAGGGCTCTGGCGGAGCTGTTCTACCGGGGAAACTTCCCTCCGGGAGGGGGAAATTATTGCCATCGTCATCACCAACGCTCCTCTCATCGGGAGAGGGCAATCTCCATCAACATCTTCACCAGCACCATCTCCTCTCAAAACCCTAGTTCATCTCTTATATCCAATTCTTGTCTCCAAGTCCAGGATTGGTACCCGTGGGTTGCTAGTAGTGTTAATTACTCCTTGTAGTTGATGCTAGTTGGTTTATTTGGTGGAAGATCATATGTTCAGATCCTATATGCATATTAATACCCCTCTGATTATGAACATGAATATGCTTTGTGAGTAGTTACGTTTGTTCCTGAGGACATGGGAGAAGTCTTGCCATTAGTAGTCATGTGAATTTGGTATTCGTTCGATATTAGATGATGGGTTGCTAGAGTGACAGAAGCTTAAACCCTAGTTTATGCATTGCTTCATAAGGGGCTGATTTGGATCCATCTGTTTCATGCTATGGTTAGGTTTACCTTAATACTTTTGTTGTAGTTGCGGATGCTTGCAATAGAGGTTAATCATAAGTGGGATGCTTGTCCAAGTAAGGGCAACACCCAAGCACCGGTCCACCCACATACCAAATTATCAAAGTACCGAACGCGAATCATATGAACGTGATGAAAACTAGCTTGACGATATTCCCATGTGTCCTCGGGAGCACTTTACATCATATAAGAGTTTGTCCAGGCTTGTCCTTTGCTACAAAAAGGATTGGGCCACCTTGTTGCACTTTATTTCCTTTTGTCACTTGTTGCTCATTACAAATTATCCCATCACAAAACTATCTGTTACCTATTATTTCAGTGCTTGCAGAGAATACCTTGCTGAAAACCTCTTATCATTTCCTTCTGCTCCTCGTTGGGTTCGACACTCTTACTTATCGAAAGGACTACGATAGAACCCCTATACTTGTGGGTCATCACGGGGTCGGGGCTCGGCCGCCCCACTCGGCCAATCCGGCCATCGGGGGCGCAGGGGATCGGGACCGACCCGCTGCCCCATTTAGCGACGGCCCGGTTTCCCGCCCCCACCGCCTGCCACCTGCATGGGGGACACGTGGCAAGCAAGCAGAATCAAAGGGACGGTTGAGGCGACCGTTCCCCACCCTGTGATCATGGGGCACTGACACCTTGAAGACCATAACCCGAGTCCGCCCAACTAAATGAGTCGCGCCCCTGCGCCTCCCTCTATTTATGGGGAAGGCGCGAGCTGCCTCTTTACCATGATGTGACGCATGCGTGTGGAAACCGCCCCACGCATGACCCCCACGTCACGCACGACCCTCCATGTCGCGCGTGCAACGCGGGTCATGGGGAAGCGCAGCAGACGAGAAATTACTATGGTAAAAATCCGCCCCACCTTCCCACGCACCATTTTGGGCCTAGCCCAACAATGCGTCGCGCTTATTTGTGGCCCGAGCCCAGGAGCTCCTATCGGTGTACAAAATTAGGGGCTCTCCTTTTGCACCCCTTAACTTATGCACGAGCAGTCAGAGCCGCGCCCACGGCCACACTAAGCAGGGCAGGGGCGGGATGCCAAAGAAACGCCAAGGCCCAAGGCGCAAAGAGAGCAAGAGGGCGAGGTGGACTCCCCCGGCAAGAACCTTGCCGGGCTGGCTTCCGCAGCCTCGGCAAGATCCTTGTCGGGTCAACTTGCCTGACGCCAGCAGAGCGCGCCACCCTTGAGCCCAAGGGATTCCAACACCATGTTGGAACCAAGGCCCGAGAGGCACCTTCGTGGCGGCATGCAGATCTTTGTAGAGATCTTAGATACGCAAGATCAGATGAGGACCAGAAGACGATGACCCCCGGCGAGATCCTTGCCGGGGACGACCACGATGCCACGGCAAGACCTTTGCCGGGGGCCAGCAAGACCCTTGCTGAGGACACCTGCGGGGCCGCAGCCAGGCCCACGTTTGCCAAAACCTCCACCGCTGCTCCCATACAGTTGCTAGCTCGACCAGCTGAGCAGACGCCTGTGTGGCAGCGCGCGGCCTCTACACCGACTCAACAAACACCTATGTGGTGGCATGCAGATCTTCATGAAGGCTCCACCACCGTGCCAGCCCAGTAGCTAGCCAAAATGGCGCAACGACGCCTCGTCATCTTGGACGCGCGTCGGAGCCAGGCGAGGCGACGACAGCTGGGACGGGCTTCTTTGCCGTCCCTAATAAAGTGAGAGGGACACGTCGGCAGCGCATTAAATGCATTTGTCCAGCGATGCCAGGGGGTAGACTCAGCCCCTGTACACCTTTCCACCTCATGTGTGCCACTGTGGCAACCCCTTTTGTTTATAAAAGGAGGCCCGAGGCGTCCAGGAGGGGGATTCGGATCTTTTGGGCAACGTTGCACCCCGTAGCTAGCTCAAGAACACAAAAACACTCAAATACATCCACCAAAGCAGGACTAGGGTATTACACATCTTTGCTACCCGAACCTGGGTAAACGATCCATGTGCTTCCTGTCAGACCTGCTCTTTCCACAACCCCGCGCCCGCCAACCGTAGAAGGGATCACAGTGATCCCATAGGTGTCGATTTACCCCGACATCCACATATAATATCAGAAATGCTATAGAGCTCCCACTCACTTTCTTGTAAATACAGGCTTGTCCAAAAGTCTATATAAAATCATATGCTTTGATCACACTATCAAAGCGTATATTCCAACTCCGAGAGGCTTGCACTAGTCCATAAATGGATCGCTGGAGCTTGCACACTTTGTTAGCACCTTTTGGATCGACAAAACCTTCTGGTTGCATCATATACAACTCTTCTTTAAGATATCCATTAAGGAATGCAGTTTTGACATCCATTTGCCAAATTTCATAATCATAAAATGCGACAATTGCTAACATGATTCGGACAGACTTAAGCATCGCTACGGGTGAGAAGGTCTCATCATAGTCAACTCCTTGAACTTGTCGAAAACCTTTTGCAACAAGTCGAGCTTTGTAGACCGTAACATTACCGTCAGCGCCAGTCTTCTTCTTGAAGATCCATTTATTCTCTATGGCCTTCCGATCATCGGGCAAGTCAACCAAAGTCCACACTTTGTTCTCATACATGGATGCCATCTCAGATTTGATGGCCACAAGCCATTTTGCGGAATCTAGGCTCATCACCGCTTCCTCATAGTTCGCAGGTTCGTCATGGTCAAGTAACATGACCTCCAGAACATGATTACCGTACCATTCTGGTGCGGATCTTACTCTGGTTGACCTACGAGGTTCGGTAGTAACTTGATCAGAAGTTTCATGATCATCATCATTAGCTTCCTCATTTACTGGTGTAGGCATCATTGGAACTGATTTCTGTGATGAACTACTTTCCAATAAGGGAGTAGGTACAATTACCTCGTCAAGTTCTACTTTCCTTCCACTCACTTCTTTCAAGAGAAACTCCTTCTCTAGAAAGGATCCATTCTTAGCAACAAATGTCTTGCCTTCGGATCTGTGATAGAAGGTGTACCCAACAGTTTCCTTTGGGCATCCTATGAAGACACATTTCTCCGATTTGGGTTCGAGCTTATCAGGTTGAAGCTTTTTCACATAAGCATCACAGCCCCAAACTTTAAGAAAGGACAACTTGGGTTTCTTGCCAAACCACAGTTCATAAGGTGTCATCTCAACGGATTTTGATGGTGCCCTATTTAACGTGAATGCAGCCGTCTCTAAAGCATAACCCCAAAACGATAGCGGTAAATCAGTGAGAGACATCATAGATCGCACCATATCTAATAAAGTGTGGTTACGACGTTCGGACACACCATTACGTTGTGGTGTTCCAGGTGGCGTGAGTTGCGAAACTATTGCGCATTGTTTCAATGAAGACCAAACTCATAAATCGAATATTCACCTCAATGATCAGATCGTAGAAACTTAATTTTCTTGTTACGATGATTTTCAAGTTCACTCTGAAATTCTTTGAACTTTTCAAATGTTTCAGACTTATGTTTCATTAAGTAGATATACCCATATCTGCTCAAATCATCTGTGAAGGTAAGAAAATAACGATACCCACCGTGAGCATCAACACTCATCGGACCGTATACATCAGTATGTATTATTTCCAACAAGTCCATTGCTTGCTCCATTGTTCCGGATAATGGAGTATTAGTCATCTTGCCCTAGAGGCATGGTTCGCAAGCATCAAGTGATTCATAATCAAGTGATTCCAAAAGCCCATCAGCGCGGAGTTTCTTCATGCGCTTTACACCAATATGACCTAGACGGCAGTGCCACAAATAAGTTGTGCTATCATTATTAAACTTATATCTTTTGGCTTCAATACTATGAACATGTGTATCACTACTATCAGTATTTAGTAAAAATAGACCACTCATCAGGGGTCATTGTCATAAAAGATATTACTCACATAAATAAAACAACCATTCTTCTCTGATTTAAGTGAATAACCGTCTCACATCAAACAAGATCCAGATATAATGTTCATGCTCAATGCTAGCACCAAATAACAATTATTTAGGTCTAATACTAATCCTGAAGGTAGATGCAGAGGTAGCGTGCCGACGGCGATCACATCAACTTTGGAACCATTTCCCACGCCCATCGTCACCTCGTCCTTAGCCAATCTTCGCTTAATCCGTAGCCCCTGTTTCGAGTTGCAAATATTAGCAACCGAACCAGTATCAAATACCCAAGCGCTACTGCGAGCATTAGTAAGGTACACATCAATAACATGTATATCAAATATACCTTTCACTTTGCCATCCTTCTTCTCCGCCAAATACTTGGGCCAGTTCTGTTTCTAGTGACCAGTCCCTTTGCAGTAGAAGCACTCAGTCTCAGGCTTAGGTCCAGATTTGGGCTTCTTCACTTGAGCAGCAACTTGCTTGACATTCTTTTTGAAGTTCCCCTTCTTCCCTTTACCCTTTTTCTTGAAACTGGTGGTCTTCTTGAACATCAACACTTGATGCTCCTTCTTGATTTCTACCTCCACAGCCTTAAGCATTGCGAAGAGCTCGGGAATCGTCTTTTCTATCCCTTGCATATTATAGTTCATCACGAAGCTCTTGTAGCTTGGTGGCAGTGATTGAAGAAGTCTGTCAATGACACTATCATCAGGAAGATTAAGTCCCAACTGAGTCAAGTGGTTGTGGTACCCAGACATTCTGAGTATATGTTCACTGACAGAACTATTCTCCTCCATTTTGCAACTGTAGAACTTATTGGAGACTTCATATCTCTCAATCCAGGCATTTGCTTGAAATAGTAACTTCAACTCCTGGAACATCTCATATGCTCCATGATGTTCAAAACGTCGTTGAAGTCCCAGTTCTAAGCCGTAAAGCATGGCACACTGAACTATCGAGTAGTCATCAACTTTGCTCTACCAGGTGTTCATAACATCCGGCGTTGCTCCTGCAGTGGGTTTGTCACCTAGCGGTGCTTCTAGGGCGTAATTCTTCTATGCAGCAATGAGGATAATCCTCAAGTTATGGACCTAGTCCGTGTAGTTGCTACCATCATCTTTCAACTTAGCTTTCTCTAGGAACACATTAAAATTCAATGGAACAACAACACGGGCCATGTATCTACAAGAACATAGATATGCAAAATACTATCAGGTACTAAGTTCATAATAAATTAAAGTTCAATTAATCAAATTACTTAAGAACTCCCACTTAGATAGACATCTCTCTAATCATCTAAGTGATCACGTGATCCATATCAACTAGACCATGTCCGATCATCACGTGAGATGGAGTAGTTTTCAATGGTGAACATCACTATGTTGATCATATCTGCTATATGATTCACGCTCGACCTTTCGGTCTCAGTATTCCGAGGCCACATCTGCATATGCTAGGCTCGTCAAGTTTAACTCGAGTATTCCGCATGTGCAAAACTGGCTTGCACTCGTTGTATGTGAACGTAGAGCTTATCACACCCGAGCATCACATGGTGTCTCGGCACGATGAACTATAGCAATGGTGCATACTCAGGGAGAACACTTATACCTTGAAATTTAGTGGGAGATCATCTTATAATGCTACCACCGAACTGAGAAAAATAGGATGCATAAAGGATAAACATCACATGCAATCAATATAAGTGATATGGTATGGCCATCACCATCTTGTGCCTTTGATCTCCATCTCCAAAACACCATCATGATCACCATCGTCACCGGCTTGACACCTTGATCTCCATCGAAGCATCATTGTCGTCTTGCCAGCTATTGCTTCTACGACTATCGCTACCGCTTAGTGATAAAGTAAAGCAAATACATGTCGATTGAATTTCATACAATAAAGCGACAACCATATGGCTCCTGCTAGTTGCCGATAACTCTGTTACAAAAACACGATCATCTCATACAATAAAATTTAGCATCATGTCTTGACCATATCACATCACAACATGCCCTGCCAAAACAAGTTTGACGTCCTCTACTTTGTTGTTGCAAGTTTTACGTGGCTGCTACGGGCTGAGTAAGAACCATTCTTACCTACGCATCAAAAACCACAACGCGGTATAGTGATTGCTTTTTGATCTTCAGAAAGAACCCTGTTCATTGAACCCGATTCAACTAAAGTTGGAGAAACTGACAACCACCAGCCACATGTGTGTGAAGCATGTCGGTAGAACCAGTCTCGCATAAGCGTACGTGTAATGTCGGTCTGAGCGGCTTCATCCAACAATACCGCTGAATCAAGAATCAACTAGTGACGGCAAGCAATATGTATATACCCACGCCTACAACTCCTTTGTGTCTACTCGTGGATATAACATCTACGCATAAACCTGGCTCTGATACCACTGTTGGGGAACACAGTAATTTCAAAAAATTTCCTACGCACGCGCAAGATCTATCATGGTGATGCATAGCAACGAGAGGGGACAGCGTGTCTATGTACCCTCGTAGACCGAAAGCGGAAGCATTATCAACGCGGTTGATGTAGTCGTATACCTTCCTGATCCATCCCAATCAAGTATCGAACGTACGACACCTCCGTGTTTAGCACACGTTCAACTCGATGTCGTCCTCACCTTCTTGATCCAGCAATAGGGGCGAAGTAGTAGATGAGTTCCGGCAGCACGACGGCGTGGTGACAGTGTTGGTGAAGAACAATCTCCACAGGGCCTCGCCTAAGCACTACGAAAACTATGACGGAGGATAATCTAGAGGGGACGGTGTTGCAGGCACATGGCTTGGTGTTTCTTGATGTGTCTTGGGTGCTAGCCCTACCCCTCTATTTATATGTTGAGCCTTGGGGTCGAAACTTGGAGTAGAAGCCTACACAAAGTCGGTTTCGCACGAAAGGCAAGAGTCCTTCTCAGACTCCAGGGCCAGACGCCAGGGTTCCCGGTGTCTGGACCCAAATGCTAGGGACCCTGGCGTCTGGCCCCTGGACTCCGCAAAACTTCCTTTTTCTCTTTCCAAAAACCTTTGCATTCCCCTTTGACCCAAATAAAGTGTTATCGTACCCAAACATTTCCAGAAACATCCGGAACTCCTTCCGGAGACCAAACACTATTATCACATATATATATATATTAATATTTATCTCCGGACCATTCTGGAGTTCCTCGTCATGTCCGTGATCTCATCCAGGACTCCGAATAACATTCGACCACCAACATAGATAACTCATATAGTACTATATCGTCAATGAACGTTAAGTGTGCATACCCTATAGGTTCGAGAACTATGTAGACATGACCGAGACACCTCTCTGGTCAATAACCAATAGCGGAACCTGGATGCCAATATTTCCTCCTACATATTCTACGAAGATCTTTATAGGTCGAATCGCATAACAACATACATTGTTCCCTTTGTCATCGGTATGTTACTTTCCCGATATTCGATCGTCTGTATCCTCATACCTAGTTCAATCTCATTACCGGTAAGTCTCTTTACTCGTTTCGTAATGCAACATCCCGTAAATAACCCATTAGTCACATTGCTTGCAAGGCTTATAGTGATGTGCATTACCGAGAGGGCCCAGAGATACCTCTCCGATATACGGAGTGACAAATCCTAATCTTGATCTATGCCAACTCAAAAAACACCATCGGAGACACCTCTAGAGCATCTTTATAGTCACCCAGTTATGTTGTGATGTTTGATAGGACACTAAGTGTTCCTCCGATATTCGAGAGTTGCATAATCTCATGGTCATAGGAACACATATAAGTTTTGGAGAAAACAATAGCAGTAAACTAAACGATCGTCGTGCTAAGCTAATGGATGGGTCAAGTCAGTCACATCATTCTCTAATGATGTGATCCCATTTATCAAATGACAACTCTTTCTCCATGGCTAGGAAACTTAACCATCTTTGATTAACGAGCTAGTCAAGTAGAGGCATACTGTTGACACTCTGTTTGTCTATGTATTCACACATGTACTAAGTTTCCGATTAGTACAATTCTAGCATGAATAATAAACATTTATCATGATATAAGGAAATATAAATAACAACTTTATTATTGCCTCTAGGGCATATTTCCTTCATATAGTACTATATCATCAACGAACGTTAAGCATGCAGATCCTCCTAGTTCGAGAATGATGTAGACATGACCGAGATGCTTCCCCAGTCAATAACCAACAATGGGACCTTGATGCCATATTGGTTCCTACATATTCTACGAAGATCTTTATCGGTCGAACCTTTATGACAAAACACATACTTCCCTTTGTCTATGGTATGTTACTTGCCCGAGATTTGATCGTTGGCATCTCTATACCTAGTTCAATCTCGTTATTGGCAACTCGCTTTACTCGTTCCATAATACATCATCTTGCAACTAACTCCTTAGTCACTCTGCTTCCAAGCTTCTTGTGATGCTGTATTACCGAGAGGGCCCAGAGATATCTCTCCGTCATATGGAGTGACAAATCCCAATCTCGATTCATACCAACTCAATAGATACCTTCGGAGATACCCGTAGAGCACCTTTATGATTACCTAGTTACAAAGTGACGTTTGATAGCACACAAGGAATTCCTCTGGTATTCGGGAGTTGCATGATCTCACGGTCGAAGGAATATGTATTTGACATTAAGAAAGTAGTAGCAAAAACTAAATGATCATATGCTATGCTAACGGATGGGTCTTGTCCATCACACCATTCTCCTAATGATGAGATCCCGTTAACAAATGACAACTCATGTCTATGGTTAGGAAACCTTAACCACCTTTTGATCGGGCTAGTCTAGTAGAGGCTCACTAGGGACTTGGTATTTGTTTATGTATTCACACATGTATTTAAGTGTCCGATCAATACAATTCTAGCATGTATAATAAACCTTTGTCATGAATAAGGAAATACGATAATAACTAATTTATCATTGCCTCTAGGGCATATTTCATACACAACTAACGGCTACACCATTCAATATAAATACGTATCCTGTTTGCGACTTGGAGTCATCTAGATCTGTGTTAAAGCTAGAATTGACGCAATCCTTTATGACGAGCTCTTCGTCACCTCCATAAACGAGAAACACATCCTTGGTCCTTTTCTGGTACTTCAGGATATTCTTGACCGCTTTCCAGTGATCCACTCCTGGATTAATTTGGTACAACCCTACAAAACTTATGGCAAGACACACATTAGATCTGGCACACAACATGACATACATTATAGAATCTATGGCCGAGGTATAGGGAATGACTTTCATTCTCTCTCTATCTTCTGCCATGGTCAGACTTTGAGTCTGACTCAATTTCACGCCTTGCAACACATGCAAGTACCCTTTCTTTGATTGGTCCATTTTGAACTTCGTCAGAACTTTGTCAAGGTATGTGCTTTGTGAAAGTCCTATTAAGCATCTTGATCTATCCCTATAGATTTTGATGCCCAATATGTAAGCAGGTTCACTGAGGTCTTTCATTGAAAAATTCTTATTCAAATATCCTTTTATGCTATCTAGAAATTCTGTTTCATTTCCAATCAACAATATGTCATCCACATATAATATTAGAAATGCTACATAGCTCCCACTCACTTTCTTGTAAATACAGGCTTCATCGTAAGTCTGTATAAAACCAAATGCTTTGATCACCTCATCAAAGCATACATTCCAACTCCGAGATGCTTGCACCATTCCATAGATGGATCGTTGGAGCTTGCAGACTTTGTTAGCATCCATAGGATCGACAAAACCTTTTGGTTGCATCATATACAATTCTTTTGTCGGAAACTCTTTAAGAATGCAGTTCTGACGTCCATTTTCCAGATTTCCTAATCATAAAATGCGGCAATTGCTAACATGATTCTGACAGACTTCAGCATCGCTACGGGTGATAAAGTCTCATCGTAGTCAACCCCCTGAACTTATCAAAAATGTTTTGCGACAAGTCGAGCTTTGTAGACAGTGATATTACCATCAGCGTCCATCTTCCTCTTGAAGATCCATTTATTCTCAATGGCTTGCGGATCACCGGGCAATTCCACCAAACACCACACTTTCTTCTCATACATGGATCCTATCTCAGATTTCATGGCCTCAAGCCACTTGTCGGAATCTGGGCTCATCATAGCTTGTTCATAGTTCGCAGGTTCGCCGTTGTCTAATAACATGACTTCCAGGACAGGATTACCATACCACTCTGGTGCAGTACGTGCTATGGTTGACCTACGACGTCTAGTAGTAACTTGATCTGAAGTTTCATGATCATCATTTGCTTCCTCTCTGGTTGGTGCAGGCATCACGGAAACGGTTTTCTCTAATGCGCTACTTTCCAATTCGAGAGAAGGTACAACTACCTCATCAAGTTCTACTTTCCTCCCACTCACTTCTTTCGAGAGAAACTCCTTCTCTAGAAATAACCTATTCTTAGCAACAAATATCTTGCCTTCAGATATGTAGTAGAAGGTATACCCAATAGTTTCTTTAGGGTATCATATGTCTCCGCTTTGGGCTCGAGCTTCTCAGGCTGAAGCCTTTTGACATAAGCATCACATCCCCAAACTTTAAGAAACGACAGATTAGGTTTCTTGGCAAACCATAGTTCATACGGTGTTGTCTCAATGGATTTAGACGGTGCCCTATTTAACATGAATGCGGCTGTCTCAAATGCATAACCCCAAAACGATAGCGGCAAATCAGTAAGAGGCATCATAGAACGCACCATATCTAATAAAGTACGGTTACGACGTTCATACACACCATTACGCTGTGGTGTTCTGATACATCTCCAACGTATCTATAATTTTTGATTGTTCCATGCTATTATATTATCAACCTTGGATGTTTTATATGCATTTATATGCTATTTTATATGATTTTTGGGACTAACCTATTAACCTAGAGCCTAGTGCCAGTTTCTGTTTTTTCCATGTTTTAGAGTATCGCAGAAAAGGAAAATCAAACGGAGTCCAATTGACCTGAAACTTCACGGAACTTATTTTTGGAATAGAAGCAATCCAGGAGACTTGGAGTAGACGTTAGGGAAGCTTCGAGGGAGGCACGAGGCAGGGAGGCGCGCCCTACCCCCTGGGCATGCCCCACCCTCATGGGCCCCTCGTGGCTCCCCTGACCGACTTCTTTCGCCTATATATATCAATATACCCTAAAAACATCAGGGAACAGAATAGATCGGGAGTTCCGCCGCCAGAAGCCTCCGTAGCCACCGAAAACCAATCTAGACCTGTTCCGGCACCCTGCCGGAGGGGGGAATCCCTCTCCGGTGGCCATCTTCATCATCCCGATGCTCTCCATGACGAGGAGGGAGTAGTTCCCCCTCGGGGCTAAGGGTATGTACCAGTAGCTATGTGTTTGATCTCTCTCTCTCTCTATCTCTCGTGTTCTTGAGGTGGTACGATCTTGATGTACCGCAAGCTTTGCTACTATAGTTGGATCTTATGATGTTTCTCCCCCTCTACTCTCTTGTGATGAATTGAGTTTTTCCTTTGAAGTTATCTTATCGGATTGAGTCTTTAAGGATTTGAGAACACTTGATGTATGTCTTGCACGTGCTTATCTGTGGTGACAATGGGATATCGTGTGATCCACTTGATGTATGTTTTGGTGATCAACTTGCGAGTTCTGTGACCTCGTGAACTTATGCATAGGGGTTGGCACACGTTTTTGTCTTGACTCTCCGGTAGAAACTTTGGGGCACTCTTTAAAGTACTTTGTGTTGGTTTGAATAGATGAATCTGAGATTGTGTGATGCATATCGTATAATCATACCCACAGATACTTGAGGTGACATTGGAGTATCTAGGTGACATTAGGGTTTTCGTTGATTTGTGTCTTAAGGTGTTATTCTAGTACGAACTCTGTGATAGATTGAACGGAAAGTAGCTTCGTGTTATTTTACTATGGACTCTTGAATAGATCGATCAGAAAGGATAACTTTGAGGTGGTTTCATACCCTACCATAATCTCTTCGTTTGTTCTCCGCTATTAGTGACTTTGGAGTGACTCTTTGTTGCATGTTGAGGGATAGTTATATGATCCAATTATGTTATTATTGTTGAGAGAACTTGCACTAGTGAAAGTATGAACCCTAGGCCTTATTTTCAATGCATTGCAATACCATTTTCACTCACTTTTATCATTAGTTACCTTGCTGTTTTTATATTTTCAGATTACAAAAACCTATATCTACCATCCATATTGCACTTGTATCACCATCTCTTCACCGAACTAGTGCACCTATACAATTTACCATTGTATTGGGTGTGTTGGGGACACAAGAGACTCTTTGTTATTTGGTTGCAGGGTTGTTTGAGAAAGACCATCTTCATCCTACGCCTCCCACTGATTGATAAACCTTAGGTCATCCACTTGAGGGAAATTTGCTACTGTCCTACAAACCTCTGCACTTGGAGGCCCAACAACGTCTACAAGAAGAAGGTTGTGTAGTAGACATCCTGTTCCAGGTGGCGTGAGTTGTGAAACAATTCCATATTGTCTTAAATGAAGGCCAAACTCGTAACTCAAATATTCACCTCTGCGATCAGATCGTAGAAACTTTATTTTCTTATTACGATGATTCTCCACTTCACTATGAAATTCTTTGAACTTTTGAAATGTTTCAGACTTGTGTTTCATCAAGTACATATACCCATACCTACTCAAATCATTAGTGAAGGTTAGAAATAATGATACCCGCCGCGTGCTTCAACACTCATCGAATTGCACACATCGGTATGTATTATTTCCAATAAGTCATTAGCTCGCTCCATTGTTCCGGATAGCGGAGTTTTAGTCATCTTACCCATGAGGTATGGTTCGCATGTATCAAATGATTCCTAATTAAGTGATTCCAAAATTCCATCCGCATGGAGTTTCTTCATGTGCTTTACACATATGCGACCTTAACGGCAGTGCCACAAGTATGTTGCACTATCATTATCAACTTTGCATCTTTTGACATCAATATTATGAATATGTGTATCACTATGATCGGGATTCAACAAGGATAGACCATTCACTAAGGGTGCATGACCATAAAAGATGTTACTCAAGTAAATAGAAGAACCATTATTCTCCGACTTAAATGAATAGCTGTCTCGCAATAAACAAGATCCAAATATAATGTTCATGCTCAACGCTGGCACCAAATAAGAATTGGTCTAAAACTAATCTCGAAGGTAGAAGTAGAGGTAGCGTGCCGACGGCGATCACATCAACCTTGGAACCATTCCGGACGCGCATCCTCACCTCGTCCTTAGCCAATCTTTGTTTATTTTGTAGCTCCTGTTTCAAGTTACAAATATGAGAAACCAAACCAGTATCAAATACCCAGGCGCTACGAAGAGCATTAGCAAGGAACACATCAATAACATGTATATCAAATATACCTTTGTTCACTTTGCCATCCTTCTTATCTGCCAAGTACTTGGGGCAGTTCCGCTTCCAGTGACCATTTCCCTTGCAGTAGAAGCACTCGGTTTTAGGCTTGGGTCCAGCTTTGGGCTTCTTCATGGGAGCGGAAACTTGCTTGCCGGTCTTCTTGAAGTTCCCTTTATTTCCCTTGCCCTTTTTCTTGAAACTGGTGGTCTTTTTAACCATAAACACTTGATGCTCTTTCTTGATTTCTACCTCCACCGTTTTTAGCATCGCGAAGAGCTCGGGAATCGTTTTCGTCACCCCTTGCATATTATAGTTCATAATGAAGCCTTTGTAGCTTGGTGGTAGTGACTGAAGAACTCTGTCAATAACACTCTCAACTGGAAGATCAATTCCCAGCTGAGTCAAGTGGTAGTGGTACCCAGAAATTCTGAGTATGTGTTCACTTAGAACTGTTTTCCTCCATCTTACATCTAAAGAACATGTTGGAGACTTCATATCTCTCAACCTGGGCATTAGCTTGAAATATCAACTTCATCTCTTGGAACATCTCATATGCTCTGTGGCATTCAAACGCTTCTGAAGTCCCGGTTCAAGCCGTAATGCATGACACACTGAACTATTGAGTAGTCATCAGATTGAGCGTGCCGGATGTTCATAACGTCTGCATCAGCTCCTGTAGCAGGTCTGTCACCTAGCGGTGCATCTAGGACATAATTTTTCTATGCAACAATGAGGATAATCCTCAAGTTATGGACCTAGTCCGTGTAGTTGCTACCATCATCTTTCAACTTACCTTTCTCTAGGAATGCATTAAAATTCAAGGGAACGGTAGCATGGACCATTGATCTACAACATAGATTTGCAAAGACTATTAGATCTAAGTTCATGATAAGTTTTAGTTCAAATAATCAAATTACTAATGAACTCCCACTTAAGTCAACATCCCTCAAGTTGTCTAAGTGATACATGATCCAAATCAACTAACCCATCTTCGATCATCATGTGAGATGGGGTAGTCTTCAATGGTGAACATCTTTATGTTGATCATATCTACTAAATGACTCATGTTCGACCTTTTGGTCTCTAGTGTTCCAAGACCATGTCTGTACATGCTAGGCTCCTCAAGTTTAACTCAAGTATTCTCCATGTGCAAAACTGGCTTACACCCATTGTATGCGAACGTAGAATCTATCACACTCGATCATCACGAGGTCCTTCGAAACGATGAACTTTAGCAATAGTGCATACTCGGTGAGAACACTTTTATCTTGAAATTAAGTGAAGGGATCATCTTATAATGCTACTGTCGTGCTAAACAAAATAAGATGCATAAAGGATAAACATCACATGCAATCAAAATATGTGACATGATATGACCATCATCATCTTGTGCTTTTGATCTCCATCACCAAAGCAATGGCACGATCTCCATCATCACTGGTGCGACACCTTGATATCCGTTGTTGCGTCGGGGTCGTCTCGCCAACTATTGCTTCTACAACTATTGCTAATGCATAGCGACAAAGTAAAGCAATTACATGGTGCTAAGTGATTGACACGTAGGTCATACAATAATTAAAGACAACCCTAAGGCTCCTTCCGGTTGTCATACTCATCGACATGCAAGTCGTGAACTTATTACAAAACATGATCATCTCATACATCAACACCTATCATATCACGTCTCGACCATATCACATCACAACATGCCCTGCAAAAACAAGTTAGACGTCCTCTACTTTCTTGTTGCAATTTTACGTGGATGCTATGGGCAACTAGCAAAAACCATTCTTACCTACGCAAAACCACAACGGTGATTATCAAGTTGCTATTTAACCTTCTGCAAGGACTGCCGTTGTCAAATTAGATTCAACTAATGTGGGAGAAACAGACACCCACTAGCCACCTTTATGCAAAACAAGTTGTATGTCAGTCGGTGGAACCGGTCTCATGTATGTGGACATGTAAGGTTGGTCTGAGCTGCTTCATCCCACAATACCGCCGAATCAAAATAAGATATAGGTAGTAAGAAATATGAACATCACCGCCCACAACTCCTTTGTGTTCTACTCGTGCATATCATCTATGCATAGACCTGGCTCATGATGCCACTGATGTGAAACGTTGCATGAAAAACAAAAAAGTTCCTGCGCACACGCAAGATCCATCCATGGAGATGCATAGCTATGAGAGGGGGTGAGCATCTACATACCCTTGTAGATCGCTAAGTGGAAGCGTTTATCAACGTGGTTGATGTAGTCGTACACCTTCACCATATATTCCGATCAAGCACTGAACGTACGGCACCTTGATACATTTCCAACATATCGACTTTTTCTCACGCTTTTCCTCTTGTTTTGGACTCTAATTTGCATGATTTGAACGAAACTAACCCCGGACTGACGTTGTTTTCAGCAGAACTACCATCGTGTTGTTTTTGTGCAGAAATAAAAGTTCTCGAAATGGAACGAAAATTTTGTGGATTTTTTATATCAAAAGTTAGAATTTCTGGAGCCAAGACCCACCGGAGAGGGGCCCCAGGGTGGGCACAACCCACCAGGGTGCGCCCCCTCTCCTGGCGTGCCCAGGTGGGTTGTACCCACCTAGTGGCCCCGCTGATGACCCCCCTGATACTATAAATTCACATTATTCCAAAAAAATTAGGGAGAAAGAATTATCGCGATCCACGAGACGGAACCGCTGCCAAGCCCCGTTCTTCCTTGGGAGGGCAAATCTGGAGTCCGTTTGGGGCTTCGGAGAGGGGGATCTTTGATCTTCGTCATCACCAACCTATCTCCATCGCCAATTCCATGATGCTTAGTTTATTTAGGTCCTGATCCCTAGTATCCACTATGTTCTTAGATTGATGTTGCTATGACTTTGCCATGCTTAATGCTTCTCACTTTGGGCCCATGTGCCATGATTTCAGATCTGAACCGTTTATGAATTCATCATTATATCCGATCTTGCAAGTTATAGTCACCGACTACGGTTATGATCGGGCAACCCCGGAGTGACAACAACCGGGCCCACTCCTGGTGATGACCGTAGTTTGAGGAGTTCATGTATTCACTATGTGTTAATGCTTTGTTCCAGTTCTCTATTAAAAGGAGGCCTTAATATCCCTTAGTTTCCAATATGGACCCCGCTGTCACGGGAGGGTAGCACAAAAGATGTCATGCAAGTTCTTTTAATAAAGCACGTATGACTATTTATAGAATACATGCCTATATTATATCGATGAACTGGAGCTAGTGCCTCATCGCCCTAGGTTATAACTGTCTCATGATGAATATCATCCAACAAGTCACCGATCCAATGCCTACGAATTTATCCTTATTGTTTCTGCTAAGTTACTACTTCTATCATCAGTGTTACACTTGCTACAAATCACTACTATCACTGTTACTGTTACCGTTGCCGCTGCTACTACTATCAAAACTATCAAACTACTTTGCTACTGATCACTTTGTTGTAGATAATTAATCTCCATGTGTGGTTGAATTGACAACTCAGCTGCTAATACCTTCAAATATTCTTTGACTCCCCTTGTGTCGAATCTATAAATTTGGGTTGAATACTCTACCCTTGAAAACTATTGCGATCCCCTATACTTGTGGGTTATCAAGACCTTTTTCTGGTGCCGTTGCCGGGGAGCATAGCTATATTTGTTGAGTCACTTGGGATTATTATCATATTATTACTATGAAGAATCTGAAGGATCCAAAGACTAAGATTTATCCCTCTAAGACGATGGGAGGTAAGGAACTGCCATCCAGTTCTGCTTTAGATTCACCTTCTGTTATGAGTAAACTTGCAACACCACCACATGCTATTAATTCTGATATGTCGCAAGTTATTGGTGATGCTACTTCTACTATGAATGATGCTTATGATGATGCTAGTACCTTGATAATGATGATGTGCCACTTGGTGATTTTCTTGATGAACAAATTGCTAGAGTTATACAACATGATGTTGTTGAATCTGATGATGAGCTTGAAACTTAAACTCCTGAAACACGTGCTAGAACTAGCCTTCCTAGATATGAATTGCCTAAGGTACCATAAGGTTATGTTATGAGTGAAGAAGCAACTAGAGATATTCTTGCTTGCAATGATAGAGATGGTCTAGATAAATTACTATGCAAGTATAAAGAAAAATCTCTGAATGCTAGAATGAAATGTGATCCTAAGTTTGCTACTTCACCTATCTGTATTGATGATAAGGATTATGAATTCTCTGTTGACCCAGGGTTAATTACTTTGCTTGAATCTGATCCTTTCCATGGTTATGAAACTGAAACTGTTGTGGCACATCTAACTAAGTTGAATGATATAGCCACCCTTTTACTCATGATGAGAAAACTCGTTATTACTTTATTCTCAAATTATTTCCTTTCTCATTAAAGGGTGATGCCAAAGCTTGCTACAATACTCTTGCTCCTAGTTGTGTGCGTAGTCCCTAGCATATGGTTTATTACTTTTCTAAAAAATATTTTCCTGCTCATATGAAACAAGCTGCCTTGCAGGAAATATTTAACTTTGTGCAAACTAAATAAGAGAGTCTCCCATAAGCTTGGGGGAGGCTTTGCCAGTTACTTAATGCTTTGCCTGATCATCCTCTTAAGAAAAATGAAATACTTGATATCTTCTATAATGGACTAACCGATGCTTCTAGGGACTTCCTAGATAGTTGTGCTGGTTGTGTTTTCAGGGAACAAACTATTGCTCAAGTTGAAGAATTATTAAATAACATATTGAAAAATTATGATGATTGGATTATTCCTGAACCACCGCCTAAACCCACTTCAAAGAAGAGGGGTATATTATATCTCAGTCCTGAAGATATGCAAGAGGCAAAGAAATCTATGAAGGAAAAAGGTATTAAAGCCGAGGATGTTAAAAATTTACCTCCTATTGAAGAAATACATGGGCTTAATACATCACCACTGCCTAAGGTAGTAGAGGTAAATTCTCTTATGAAGTTCAATGATAATGATAATCCTCACAATATGCATCCTAGTCAATGCCTTTATGAGTTTGAAAACTATATATTAGAAAACAAGATCACTTCAATGCAAATGTTATGAAACTTGAAATACAATTCTGATATGATTGCTCACTTTAGTGACTTGTTATTTAGAATATCAAATGATGTTAGAGGTGTTGGAAAACATGCTTCTATGGTTCAAACTCAATTAGAACAACTTGCTAAAATTCAAAGAGAATTGCTTGATGAAATGAATCATAATATGCATGACTTTGCTGTTAGAGTTGCAACTAGAGGAGGTAAAATGACTCAGGAACCACTTTATCCCGAGGGACACCCAAAAATAATTGAACAAGATTCACAAAGGGCTAAAACTAGTGCACCTAGTCCTTCTAGAAAGAAAAAGAAAAAGAAAAAGAAAAATGATAGGACTTCACATGCTTCTAGTGAACCTGAAATAGAAAAACCTCCTGATAATGAAAATGAAGTTTCTATCTCTGATGCTGAAACTCAATATGGTAATGAACACTCACCTAATGATAATGAAAAAGATAATGATGAGGTTCATGAAGACTCTCAACCAACCAATGATAAAGAACCATATATTGATGTTGAGATAGAACCACCTCTTGATCTTGATAACCCACAAGCTAAGAATAAAATGTGTGATAGAAGAGACTTTGTTGCTAGAAAACACTGTAAAGAAAGAGAACCGTGGGTTCAAAAACCTATGCCTTTTCCACCCAAGTCAAATAAAAAGAATGATGATGAAGAATTTGAACGCTTTGCTGAAATGCCGAGGCCAGTCTTTTTGCGTACTCGCTTGACTGATATCTTGAAAATGCCTCCTTATGCAAAGTATATGAAAGATATCATCACAAATAAGAGAAAAATACCGGAAGCTAAAATCTCCACTATGCTTGCTAATTATACTTTTAAAGATGGAGTACCTAAAAAACATGGAGATCCGGGAATACCAACTATACCATGCTCTATCAAAAAGAATTATGTGAAAACTGCTTTGTGTGATTTAGGAGCTGGTGTTAGTGTTATGCCTTTCTCTTTATATAAAAGACTTGACTTGAATAAACTCACACCTACTGAAATATCTTTGCAAATGGCTGATAAATCAACTGCCATACCTATCGGTATCTGTGAGGATGTGCCCGCTGTTGTTGCTAATGTTACTATTTTGACTGACTTTGTTATACCTGAGATGCCTGCGGATGACAACATGCATGTTGATTATCCTCGGTAGACCCTTCTTGAATACTGGATGGGCTATTATTGATTGCAATAAAAGCAAGGCCACTTTTCATATCAATGGTAATGAGCATACAGTGCACTTTTCGAAGAAACAATTCCAAGTGAATGGTATTAATGTTTTTGAAAAATCTCCGACAATCACTATTGGAAGTTTTCAAATACCTCTACCTACTAGCAAAAAGAAATATGAAATGCTTATTGTTGGGAATGCAAATCCCCATTGAGGTAACTTAGTGATTTACGAAAGTTCCTTGGTTTCATGCTAACCGAAAGTGGTTGTTAATAAGACTTGATCAACCTTATTAATGGATCATTTTTGAATGGTATAAAGTTGATGAATTTAGTAAGCACTAATTTCTGTCACTACATTTTATTCTCTGTTATTATTAGTTAAATAAAATAAAATGCCATGTTTTGTCTGTTTTTTGAATTTCCCGTGCAATAAAAAATGACCCAAAAATAAAAGTTCTCAGAATGCCCTGAAAATTTTATATGATTTTTTCCTGAATATTTAAGAACTTTTGGTGCAATAATAACTAGAAGGGGGGGGTGCACCAAGTGGGCACAACCCAGCTGGGTGCGCCAACACCCCCTGGCGCGCCCTGTGGGGTTGTGGTCCCCACGTGGGCCCCCACTTATCTCTTCATCCCACATTGTCACCTACCTCTAGGAAAAAAATTCACTCACTCTCTCTCTCCCAAGTTCTTGCTCATTTTGCTGCCATTTTCGATCTCTTTGCTCGAAGCTCCATTTTCGGAACTGTTTCGGGAGATTGTTGCTTGGTATGTGACTCCACTATTTGTCCAATTAGTTTTTGTTTTAGTGGTTTATACTTTGAATAATTAGCTACTCTTGGTGCTGCTATAGATGTGCTTGCATGTTGAATTCTTAGTGTTCTAAGTTGTTTGAATGCTTGTTATGGCCTCTATGTATCCCTATGAGTAGTTGCTATCAATCTTACAAAGTTTTGTTGACAAACTTTTGTCACTCCAAAATTTTTATTTTCATAAAATTATACGTGGACATGATGAACCTATTTGGAAGGAGTTCTTCGAGGAGACGATCCTCAGGGGCATCCTCTAGTGACAGTTCTGCCCGCCGATCTTACGTTGAACTAAGTGAAAGTTCCATGCGAGATGCAGCCACCAAAACATGCTTATGGCCTTGCGATGAATATATGATGCAGGTCGGCATCAAGGAAGAATTTGAGCATTATGTTCACAATGCCGGTCTCGGTCCCTACCTATCAGATAAGTGTGCACAGTACCATCTTCTCACTGAATCATTTGTCAAAGGATTTAAATATTTTCCACGTGAGTCTAGGGTGTCGTTTATGCTTTATGATGAACCATATACCATTTCACTAGAGAACTTTGCTTACCATCGCAAACTTCCATTTTGGGGTTTGCTTGATGAGCCAGCAAAGGCTGAGTATGAGTCTTTCTTGACTAGCCTTTGTTATGGTGAAAATAGGGGAGTGAGACAAGGAAGAATAAAGAGCATTCACTTTCCCGCAATTCAGCACCTTGCATTATTTAATGGTAAGTGCATAGTAGGCAAGCAAGACAGTAGCATACTTTGCTCGTTGGACTTGAGCCTCATCCACACCACTCTCACTGGGGAAAGTAATTATAATCTTGGAGCGATTGTTGCATGTAGACTTCAGAATAATGCCAAAAGTGGTCGGTTCTATGGTGGAATTTATGCCACACATTTAGCACAAGGACTGGGTGTTTCACCTCTGCCTTTTGACCCTATCCTACCCACTCGATATTTAGATTTTCATGCTCTGAAAGAGCATAAGATTCTCTTGGGAAGGGCTGATAACTTCACTTATAATTTGTTGTTTAAACAATCACATATTGTGGACACGTATTTTCCAGCACCTGCTCTCTTTGATTGTCACAGCAAGGGGAGATATTTTGTTCTTGAGAACGAGGCCCGAGCTCATAACACAACAGTGGTGGCGGCATGACGTGCTGAGGCCTCCGCCCCGAGAGCCTCCGTGAGCTACCACGCCGACTACTAGTCTACTACCCTCCAGGCTACTGATTCACTACCAACTTAGGCCAAAAGCCTAAGCTTGGGGGAGTACGTGTTTCTCACCGACATTATATTCATGTTCACGTATCATTTCATTTGTCGGTGTTCACACTTTTTCATTGTATCATCCAGGCTTAGATTTATTTTCTTGCTTTCTTCTTGTGTTTGAAAAACTTTAGAAAAACCAAAAAAATTAGTTGTAGTAATTTACTTTCTATGCATGCTTAGTAGTAGCACTAAAAAGAAAATCCAAAAAGATTTTCCTGTTCTTCTTTTGCTTGTTGGGAGCTTTCCCGTGCAAATAGTTTTTCTCGTTTTTGTTTGCTTGCTAAAAAAAACAAAAACTCCAAAAATATTTCAGTGTGTTTCTCTAAAAATCTTTTCTTTTATTCGAGTTGTACCGAGGAGAAGACCACGATGGAAATGTTGAGTGGCTCTCATATGAATAACCGTTGAACTAATAAAGAGCCCAACCTTGTGTTCTCCTGTTGAATAAAATGTTTGCAGATTACAGCTTAGTCCATGGCACTCCTGCATTATTATTATTTTCATATCATTCGGTCATGCAAGTGAAAGGCAATAATGACGATATTTGATGAGCTGGCCATGGCAAAGAGAAACTGGTATGAACTCGACTTGTCTTGTCTGTGTAAATATGTTTAACCTAGTGCCCATGATTCAACCCGTTATGATCAAACATGTTTGCAATGACAATTAGAGATTATAGTTTCTCATGCCATGCATAAGTAGCTGGGAGTTAATAATGATTTATCTTGGATATCAACATAGCGTTAAAATGATTGTGATGTAGTATAATGATATGGTATCCTCCTCTGAATGTTCGAGTGGCTTGACTTGGTACATGTTCATGCATGTAGTTGAATAAAAACCAACATAGCCTCTATAATGTTTATGTTCATGGTGTTCATATCCTACTCATGCTAGTGTCCAATGTTACTTATGCATAATGCCTGGTTATGATCATTGTTGCTCTCTAGCTGTCCGCTTCCCAGTCTTAAAACTGCTAGCCTTCGCCTGTACTAAGTGGGGATTCTGCTTGTACATCAAAAACCTTGAACCCAAAGTTTTTCCAGATGAGTCCACCATACCTACGTATATACGGTATTACCCTGCTGTCCTAAGTAAATTTGCATGTGCCACCTCTAAAAACTTCTAAAAAAAATTATATGTTTTGTGTGCCGGGATCGTTCATGGAACGACAGGAGGTGGTCGATATCTTCCGTGCTAAGCATGTTATCCTCAGGTCGAGTATTTATTCAATCGCCATCACATGATGAAATGGGCGGTAATAGGGATGCCCAGTCCCAACCTGCAAAATACAAAAAAAGGGGTTCATCTCTTACATAATCAAACAAAAACTCCCAATGAAGTCAAAACCTTTACTTTCCGCTTGGGGACCGCCACTAGCGTGCTTAGCATGGAAGATGTTGATAACTGATGGTCGTGAAGTGAATAAGAAGGGTGCATGTCTCAAAATACCATTTAGCTATGTTTTAAAAATTGAGCTCTGGCACCTCTGCAAATCACTGCTTCCCTTTATGAAGGGACTTCCCATTTACTTTTATGGTGTGTCATCACCTTCTATAAACAAGCGCCAGAAAGTGAGTAGATCACAACGGTCATGATTTATGCATTGTGTATAGCTAATGTTGGGTGCATCATGACTGGATCTTTTCTACCATGAATTACAATGTTTAGTCGCTGCCTGAACTTCGGAGGTGCTCTGCATTTGTGTTTTGCAGTCTCAGAAAGGGCTAGCGAGATACCATTATTGTCATATTATATCATGATTGTTTTGAAAACATGTTGCTATTTGAGATATCTTATTATTGCTCGCTAGCTGATTATGTCATTGATATGAATCATTATAATCTTTAAGAGTTATTGTCGACATGGTTAGTTATAATGCTGGCTGAAAACCTGGGTGTTGTTTAAGCTTATTTATGCAAACAAGAGCAAAAGAGTTTGTAAAAGTTTTTCTTTCTCACTTTTAGTTTATCAACTGAATTGCTTGAGGACAAGCAAAGGTTTAAATTGAGGGAGTTGATACGTCTCCAACGTATCTACGTTTTCTCACGCTTTTACTCTTGTTTTGGACTCTAATTTACATGATTTGAATGAAACTAACCCCGGACTAACGTTGTTTTTAGCAGAACTATCATGGTGTTGTTTTTGTGCAGAAATAAAAGTTCTCAGAATGGAACGAAACTTTTTGAGGATTTTTTATATAAAAAATAAGAATTTCTGGAGTCAAGACCCATCGGAGAGGGGCCCCTGGGTGGGCACAATCCACCAGGGCACGTCCCCTCTCCTGGCGCGCCCAGGTGGGTTGTACCCACCTGGTGGCCCCGCTGATGACCCCCCAGATACTATAAATTCACATTATTCTGGAAAAAATCAGGGAGAAAGAATTATCTCGACCTACGAGACGGAGCCGCCGCCAAGTCATGTTCTTCCTCGGGAGGGTAGATCTGGAGTCCGGTTGGGGCTCCGGAGAGGGGGATCTTTGATCTTCGTCATCACCAACCTATCTCCATCGCCAGTTCCATGATGCTCCCCACCAGGAGTGAGTAATTCTTTCATAGGCTCGCTGGTCGGTGAGGAGTTGGATGAGATTCATCATGTAATCGAGTTAGTTTTGTTAGGGCCTGATCCCTAGTATCCACTACGTTCTTAGATTGATGTTGCTACGACTTTGCCATGCTTAATGCTTGTCACTTTGGGCCCGGGTGCCATGATTTCAGATTTGATCCGTTTATGAATTCATCATTATATCCATGTTTTAGATCCGATCTTGCAAGTTATAGTCACCTACTACGGCTATGATCTAGAAACCCCGGAGTGACAACAACCGGGCGCACTCCCGATGATGACCATAGTTTGAGGAGTTCATCTATTCACTATGTGTTAATGCTTTGTTTCGGTTCTCTATTAAAAGGAGCCCTTAATATCCCTTCGTTTCCAATATGGACCCTGCTGCCACGGGAGGGTAGGACAAAAGATGGCATGCAAGTTCTTTTAATAAAGCACGTATGACTATTTACCGAATACATGCCCACATTATATCGATGAACTGGAGCTAGTGCCGTATCGCCCTAGGTTATAACTATCTTATGATGAATATCATCCAAGAAGTCACCGATCCAATACCTACGAATTTATCCTTATTGTTTCTGCTAAGTTTCTACTGCTATCATCACTGTAACACTTGCTACAAATCACCGTTACCACTATTATTGTTACCGTTGCTGCTGTTACTACTATCAAAACTATCAAACTACTTTGCTACTGATCACTTTGCCATAGATAATTAATCTCCAGGTGTGGTTGAATTGACAACTCAGCTGCTAATACCTTCAAATATTCTTTGGCTCCCCTTGTGTCGAATCTATAAATTTGGGTTGAATACTCTACCCTCGAAAACTGTTGCGATCCCCTATACTTGTGGGTTATCACACCTCCGCATTCAGCATACGTTCAGGTTGATGTCGTCCTTGCCTTGTTGATCCAGCAAGAGGGGTGACGTAGTAGATGATTTCTGGCGGCATGACAGCGTGGTGACGGTGGTGGTGAAACGATTTCCGTAGTGCTTCGCTAAGCACAACAGATTTAGAGCGGAGGATGAACTAGAGGGAGGAGATTAGTGTTGGGGAACGTAGCATGAAATTTCACATTTTTTCCTACGATCACGTAGGATCTATCTAGGAGATGCATAGCAACGAGAGGGGCAGAGTGTGTCCATGTACCCTCATAGACCGAAAGCAGAAGCGTTAACTTAACGCGGTTGATGTAGTCGAACGTCTTCTTGATTCAATCGATCAAGCACCGAGTGTACGACACCTCCGAGTTCTGCACACGTTCAGCTCGATGACGTCCCTCGAACTCTTGATCCAGCAAAATGTCGAGGGAGAGTTTCGTTAGCACGGCGGCGTGGTGACCGTGATGGTGAAGTGATCCGCGTAGGGCTTCGCCTAAGCACTACGACAATATGACCGAAGGAGTAAACGGTGTGGGGGTGCCGCACATGGCTTGGAACAATTGATGTGTGTTAGAGGTGCCCCCTGCCCCCGTATATAAAGGAGGGAGAGAGGAGAGGCCAGCTCTAAATCTCCTCCCTCTAGTTCATCCTTCGCTAAGCACAACAGATTTAGAGCATAGTACTATCATCCAATATATAAATCTTTACCTCTCGACCATTTCAAGAGTCCTCGTCACGTCCGTGATCTCATCCAGGACTCCAAACAACATTTGGTCACCAAATCACATAACTCATAATGCAAATCATCATCGAATGTTAAGTGTGCGGATCCTACGGGTTCCAGAACTATGTAGACATGACCGAGACATATCTCCGGTCAATAACCAACAATGGAACCTGGATGCTCATATTGGTTCCTACATAATGCAAACCGTAATGACAATATACATCATTCCCTTTGTCATCGGTATGCCACTTGCCCGAGATTAGGTCATCGGTATCTTCATACCTAGTTCAATCTCGTTACCGACAATTCTCTGTACTCGTTCTGTAATGCATCATCCCGCAACTAACTAATTAGTTACATTGCTTTCAAGGCTTATCATGATGTGCATTACTGAGTGGGCCTAGAGATACCTATCTGACACTCAGAGTGACGAATCCTAATCTCGATCTATGCCAACCCAACAAACACCTTCGGAGATACCTTTAGAGCATCTTTATAATCACCCAGTTACATTGTGATGTTTGATAGCACACAAGGTATTCCTCCGGTATTCGGGAGTTGCATAATCTCATAGTCAAAGGAATATGTATAAGTCATGAAGAAAGCACTAAGAATAAAACTTAACGATCATTATGCTAAGCTAACGGATGGGTCTTGTCCATCATATCATTCTCTAATGATGTGATCTCGTTCATCAAATGACAACTCATGTCTATGCTTAGGAAACTTAACCATCTTTGATTAACGAGCTAGTCTAGTAGAGGCTTACTACAGACACTGTGTTTTGTCTATGTATTCACACATGTATCAAGTTTTCGGTTAATACAATTCTTGCATGAATAATAAACATTTATCATGATATAAGGAAATATAAACAACAACTTTATTATTGCCTCCAGGGCATATTTCCTTCAATTAGAACCACACTAGGATTCTAATTATGAGGATTAGAGGTAGCTAGGGCTAGCTCTAATTATTCAACTAGGACCAACTAGAGAAGGCTCAAAAACTTGTGTGCTAGGGGCTAGCTCCGCTCCTCTATTTATATGTTGATCCCTGGGGTCGTTACTTGGAGAGAGGGCCTCCCCAAAGTCGGTTTGGAAAGCAAGGAAGAGTTATTCCCGGATTCCAGCACTAGACGCCAGGGTCCCTAGCATCTGGTCCCCGACTTCCGCAAAACTTCCTTTTGCACTAGACCAAAGCCCCGTGGGCCTTATCCCTTGTCCCAACCAAAGTTTCCTCGCAGCAAAACATTTCTAGAAACATCTGAAACCCTTCCGGTGAATTCCAGAACCCTTTCAGAGACTAAATACTATCATCCTATATATCAATCTTTACCCCCGGACCATTTCGGAGCTCCTCGTCATGTCCGTGATCTCATCTAGGACTCCAAACAACATTCGGTCACCAAAATACATAACTCATATAATACTATATCATCAACGAATGTTAAGCGTGCGGACCCTATGGGTTCGAGAATGATGTAGACATTACCAAGACTGTAGCGACTAGACCTCAACCAGTCTGATCTCTGTGCTTGAGTGTCATCCCTGGATCAGTAATGCTAACACGCACAGTACTTGAAGGATTTATAACAGAGTAGCAATCACACACTTATTACATCGAAAGTCTCAAAAGAGAATTTATTACAATAAATATGGCTTAAGGCCATCTAATAACGATAACAGCGGAAGGCTTGGAAGATAAGTGAGTCCATCAACTCCAACGGCATCACTGAGTATAGAACCACGACCTAACGGCACCTTACTCGTCGTCTGAAAAGTCTGCAACATGAACGTTGCAGCCCGAAAACGGGTCATCACATGTAATATGCTGACAATGTAACACATAGAGAGTAATGAAAGAAATAGGCTATACTACATGCATATATGGCTGGTGGAAAGCTCTATGGTTACAGTTTTGCGTAAAGCCAATTTTTCCCTACTGCAAAGGAATAAATTTTTATTTAACTATCATGGTAGTTGTTAAACATTGAGAGTGTAGACACCCTCTCAATCCCAATTAAGCATCAACATTTAAAACCCAACAAATTAATTAAAGTAACATGATGAGATTCACATGATAACCCATGTACTAGATATTCAAGACATCCATAACCGAGGACACGGCTAACCATGATTAGTTTATACACTCTGCAGAGGTTTGCGCACTTTTCCCCACAAGAGTCGATCTCCTCCGTTGGGATTCTCGCACTACATGGTGTTTGAGAAACGGATGACCGAGACATAGTCTTTCAGAAGCGCTAGCACCTTACGATCGGGTAGACCGTTACACCTACTTTCCCCATACATCTGCTAGTCTACCACTGTAAGAGTTTGCACGACTTAATCAACTATGCTAGATCCCATAGTAGCTTGTGGCTGCACACGGAAGTTTCTAGTATGAATAATCTCATGATCCCTTTGAGCCTGGGTGGCGGTCCATAAAGAAAAACAGGCAATCGCTGGAATACCCAGGTGCCTCAATCCACCCAGATGTGTGTTTAAGTTGCCACCTTAAATAAACCATTAATTTAACAATCTCACATCTTTCATGGATATACTCAACCAATCCACGTCTACTAGCATAGCATAGCATAATAAGCAAATGCAGAAGTAACTCCCAAGGGTTTGATAATAAAACAGGTGATAGGTACTACCTCATCTACTTCCCAAACCCACAATTTAATTAGATCCTAATCATGCAATGTTTGAGGATTGATCTAATGCAATAAAACTGGGTAGTAAAGAGGTATAATCAAAGTGTTACTTGCCTTGCTGATGATCCGCGAAACCTAGAGATTCAAAGTACCAAGCGGCGCACTCCGGGTACTCTATCACAAACAAACAAGCATACAATAAGTACTCATCTAATGCACAGGTAAAACTCAAATAAGAGAACTAACCAGAAAGTTCAACTTAAGAACTCCGGTTTGCAAAAAGAATCAAATAGAACGAAACAACAAAAGTCAAACGATGAAAGAAACAAACTTCGTTTACTAACCTGGATCTAGGTCAAATTTTACAGAAGCAAAAACTTGTCTGAGTTGGTTAAATGGAAAGAGGGTTTCGAGACGAAACTCCACGTGCTTGAATCGCCTGATTCCGATAAACGAGCGAAAATATACTAGAACAAAAATCAGATCGGAAATCGCGATCAGAAATAATCGCAGAAAATCCGAGAAAAAGAAAAACGACGAACAGATTAACGAACGAACGTTTGTTTTCTGTAGCTAAACGGTGAGCGCGTCCGTTAAAATGAACGAACGAGCGAACGCTCGCTAAATAAACTAAACCGGAAATAAACCAATCTAAATAAAAAACGGATCTAAAAAAACCGAACAGAAAACCGGACGGTTTTCACGAGGAAACCGGCGGCGGCGGCGGTGGTCAACCTCGGCGGCAGCGGGACGGCGGCG